>NW_022196912.1:52257789-52286932 GCF_008632895.1 Mastomys coucha | reverse complement strand
AATGCCAGGGCCTATAAGCAGGAGAGGGTGGGGTGGCAGGCATGGGGAGTAGGGAGGCAGCTGGGGTTGTTTTTGTTGTTTTCGTTTGTTTCTTTGTTTTTTAGAGGGGAAACTAGAAGGGAGAAATTTACATGTAAATAAAGAAAATATCTAATAAAAAAAAAAAGAAAATGCAGGCACAAAAATGGAGCAGAGGCTGAAGGCCTATTCCATTTTTAAATACTCAAATTTTCATGGAGACAGTCAGCAATAAATTCAGTATATAATCTATTATATTAGCACTTTGCTAGTATTGTGGTTGGCAGAATCTGATGTGACTTCCACTGCCACACCCAGTATCTGTGCCTGCCTGTAACACACTCCTTGATCGAGGGCGGGGCCTGGGAACTTGCCTCTGATTCACAGAATAATGCAGAGAGTTGATGCTAGGCTATGAAGTTAAAGAGAGTAGTGTTATCAGATGCTTCCTTTGCTGTTTTGCTGTGGAAAGACCCTCTGTGAAGAAGTTCCCGTGAGAAGGAAGAACTGAGTGCAACAGCCCACAGCGAACGCTGTGAGCACTGAGTTTGAGAGGGGATCACTTCTAAAAGGGCCTAGGGTGACTGCAATCCTAACAGGGACCCAGGGACACATAGTCACCAGGATCTATGAGGTAACGCTACCTCAGAAACAGTAAATGGCAATGAAATGTGTTCCCAGGAGAATTAGTTCAAGAATATTTTATATCGTACTTCCTGAGAGAATACAGGCTTGCATTTTCAGACATAATTTGTTCCTTTTTACCACAAAGAAAAGAGATATGTAACAAATCATCCATTTCTTTTTATTTTCTTTGAGGGGGGTGTTCAAGGCAGAGTTTCTCTGTGTAGCCCTAGCTGTCCTGGAACTCACTCTGTGGACCATGCTGGCCTTGAACTCACACCTTTGATCCCAGCACTTGGAAGGCAGAGGCAGGCAGATTTCTGAGATCCAGGTCTATAGAGTGAGTTCCAGGACAGCCAGGGCTACACAGAGAAACCCTGTCTTGAAAAAACAAAAAACAAAACAAAACAAAAAAAAAAAAAAACAAAAAAAAGTTCTGGGATTAAAGGCATGTGCCACCACTGCCCAGGACAAATCAGTATTTCTAATATTACATTTCTTTTGGATATACTCCAATAAGCTGATCTTATTTCTAATTTTAGAGTTTACCAAATGAGCCAAATAAAGTCTTTAAAAATAATTTCATTTTCAAACTTAGACAACTTTGAAGATATTATTTTCATGACTTTCATACTTTCACAAATGACTAACTCTGAGCAATAAAAGACAAGTAATATTGACAAGTAAAACCATTTATCTCATAAACGTCCCACAGCTAGAAAAGAAAAAAGAAAGACACAGAGAGAGAGAGAGAGAGAGTCAGAGAGAAAGAGACAGAGATAGAGACAGAGATAGAGACAGAGAGAAAGACGGAGAGAGGAGCCTATTGGGGTGCATGATTTAGTGCCGTAGAGTCATGTGTTCACTCAGTTATACTAATTAAATTCCACAAAACTCACTGAAGAAACCAAGGCTAACATCCTCCAACCTCACTTTATGTTTTTGTTTATTCATTTGTTTCTTTGTTTGGTGTTTGGCAGCACACAGACTTACCTGTAGTTGGACTTTTGTGTTTATTCACTTGTTTCTTTGTTTAGTGTTTGACAGCACAGACTTACCTGTAGCTGGACTTTTGGCTACTTCATGGATTCCCTTCTACGACACTTCCCTACCTTAATACCTTCCAACCCCCCAAACTAGGTAAGAGAAAAAGAAGGCTAGAGGGGGAAGGGGGAGTCCATCTTGTTAGACTGCTTCCTGTTGATCAGGGGTGTCAAGTTCCTTAAGGCAAGATTGATCTTCAATGTCAATATATCTCCAATCAGCACCAGCCATCTGTAACCAGGAGCAGCAGGAGCAGCAGGAGGGCAGCACTGCCACCATATTGGCATTTTTATACCCTTTCAAGAGTGCCCAGAATTCTGAACATCATATACCTGTAAGACGGGCAAAATCACACCCCTGCTAGAGCAAGCAGCAGCCATGGCTAGCTGTAGACCATCAAAGCAGCCCCATATTCCATACCTGATTAAAGCAAAGACATATTCCTATAACATTTCTGTATTTAAAGAAACCAATATTCTTACTATACATACCTACCTAACCTGTGAAAATCCTGTGCTCTTGAAGGGTGATACCAAATAAAACTTCAGTATAGAAAAGAAATTCCAGTCTTTAGACACAAAGATGTCTTTGAGATGCTGGACTTGTTTGTGTATTTCCTAGCAAGGGCACTTGCAATAATTCCAAAGATTCAGAATCCAGAATGTTTCTAGATATCCTTCAGAGTACACATAAGGCCTTCAAAGAAGACAACAAAGCATAATAGCACTTAACCCACCAAATGAATATATTTGTCATGTAAGACTTATTTACATAATTTAATTTAATGTTGCTACAAGGCTTCGCTTTTTAGTTTTATATCTTGTTTTGGGGAATGTATATGACTTTCATAAGTCACAAATAATTACTATACAAAAATGTACAAAATGCTTTGCTATCTTCTTTTTTTACCATCTGACTTCCTCATCTGTAGTAATATAAAAGTTGGAATTCAAAAGCAGAGTCAATGTGATGGAGCCTAAACTCCAATCTCCAGACGGAGTTGTGTTCTGTCTCTCTCCAACTGCCAGAGTCCTTTCTAGTGTTCCCACTGATGAAAGTGCTCACAAACTCAAGCTTTTCTTTCTAAACTCCATTGCCTCTGATCCTAACCACCAGAGGACAGTTAACAAGAAGAAATCAAAAGAACATCTGGCCTGGAGGGTGGTGGCACACACCTCCAAACCCAGCACCCAGAGACAAAGGCAGCTGTGAGTTCAAGGTCAGCCTGGTCTACAGAATGAGTCCAGGAAAGCCAGGGTTACACAAAGGAACTCTGTCTCAGAAAACAAAAAGAGAGAAAGAAATCTATAGAGTAAATCCTACAGCACCCTGCCCTGTTTACTGTTGTTGTGGTTATTGTTGTTGTTGTTGTTATTATTATTATTAATTTAGCTCTTTCTGGATAAGATGAGCTCTCTTCTGGTTGCTTTTTATTTTATTTTTATCATGATGTCTAAAAGAAAATTAACATTGCCTGTCTAATCTAAAGTACACTAACTCTAAGACATAATTTAACAGTGAAATAAAAAAATAGTACAGTATGGGTGAGGGAAAAGGACTGAAGCCCTGAGGGCCAGCAGAAAGAATGGAAACAGGAAATAGGAGGTTGGGGGACCCTCCAGAATGCACCAGAGACCTGGGAGCTAAGTGACTCTCAGGAATCAAAGGGAGGGACCTTAAGTGAAATGTCCAAAGGGGAGAGGGAACTTATAGAGCCCACCTCCAGCAGGAAGACAGGGCATCAAGTGAGGGATGGGGTTGCCATCCCACAGTCACATCTCTAATTCATAATTATTCTTGTATTAAAGAACTTCAGGGATGGAAATGGAGAGGAGCCTGAGGAAAAGAAGGTCTAGCAACAGGCCCAGAGTGGAATCCAGCTCAAGAGGAGGTCCCAAGGACTGACATTATTACTGAGGATATGGAGCACTCACAAAAGGTACCTATCATGACCACACTCCAGAAGACCCAACAAGCAGCTGAAAGAGTCAGATGCAGATATTTGCACCCAGCCAATGGACAGAAGCAGCAGATCCCTGTTGTTGAATTAGAGAAGGCTGAAAGAAGCTGAGGAGAAGGGCAATCCTGTAGGAGGACCAGCAGTCTCAATTAATCTGGACCCCGGGGTCTCTCAAACACTGGACCAGCAAACAGACAGCATACATCAGCTGATATGAGGCCCCCAACACACATACAGTAGAGGACTTCTGGGGTCTGTGTTCATTCAGAGATGATGCACCTAACCTTCAAGAGACTGGAGGCCCCAGGGATCGGGGGGGTGGGGTGGGAGTCTGGGGAGGAGGTGTAGGATGTGGAGCAGTAGGAGGGTGGTGAGGAATGGAATATGCAGTATAAAAAGTAAATTAATTTAAAAATTATAAAAATAAAAATAGTACAGTAAAACTCTCATGGTCATACAAGGAAAAGACCCCACTAGCTTGAGGTTTGAGATTTAACACATATGTGAGTGAAGCCTGCAGTATCTCCTGGCTGAGCCAGTAGACTCTCCAGCTCTCCACCTTCTCTGCATACATATATCTCTGCATGGCTCATTTGGAGGTTTACTTAGTCAGTTGAGATAGGGGCCCATTATTTAACTCAGGCTGGTCTCAAACTCATAATCTTCCTGTCTTGTCTCCTGAATACTGGGAATATAGGCAAGTTTTACCATGGCCTGCTTCATACAATGATCCTAAATTCTAAACTTTACAAAGGCAGCATCTGAGCCTTAAAATCTTTACATAAATTGTCAAACACTATACAGCTGCTTCTTTAGTGTGGAACCAAACAGACACTGACTCATCAAAATAGTCACATGTTCAGAAAACTCTTTAACCGTGAAACCATATGTTTGTTTCAACCTTGAATACCTGGAGTTTTTAAATATCTAGACAGAGTAGAAAATGACAGGGCTTTATAAAGTTTATAGCGCTTAAGTTTTATTACAGTTCATAAATAAAAATTGTAGAGAATGTATACTTGTAAATATTTATGTGAAGAATCACTATAAAATATTTTAGATATCAATAAAATAGGTCTACAAACTTTATTATTTGTTTAAAACATTCAGGCCTTAAATATTATACATTAATAAATTCATAAATATATCAGATACATTTTTTTAGATAATTAAAATGCATTCTTCCAATGGAATTTTTTTATTTTACAACTCAGTGACTTCTCTAGCAAAGTGGGATTAAACCTAATAAAGAATAAGATTTTCTTTTTAAGACAATGTCTCAAAATGCTGATCCTCATACTCCAGACATCCAAGTGATGGATGGGCTTACTAGGGTGCCACATCATCCTGAATGAGAGTAACTTTTTACTGACCAAGGTGCCCCGACAGACTTTACAGGCCTTTTCTCTATTTTACCTTCAGTAGCTTATGGAGACCTGGCTTTGCTGGTCCTGGCTCAGAGTCACAGAAATCTGTCTGATAGCAAGGAATGGACTCTTAATGCCTGTTTTCAGGCAAGCACACTTTCTGAGGGAATTCTCTCATGTACAAAGTCACATAGACAAGTATTTACACCTCACCCCATAAGTACACAGAGCATAATGGCCATTAGAATGTTATATTAAGGCTGCTGGATTTATCAGGTAAAAGTCACAAGGTATTAAGTTAAATTCAAACTGTATAAAAGCAATTTACACTGCACGTGTGTCTCATGTCTTATTCGGGATGCACTTAATACTAAAAACTATTTGGGGTTTAGGAATTATAACTACCCAAGATAACCAATGTTTTATGTAGCAGCTCCACTCTCCACTGGAAAGACAGCTGCAATGCATGTGAGCCATGGAGCTCTGAAGTCTCCAGGGATTGGATATGCTCTTTGTTTCTTCCATTTCGAGCTTTAGCCTAAATAATTTTTTTTTTACATTTGTACCCTGTGAGGTTAGCATTCATCTATGATGCTACAGGTTACAAACATGAAAAATGGTTTATTTATCACTCCTATCATATTTATACATTATAACCAAAAATTACAATAAGTTGAGGAGGTAATATTCCTGACCAAGGACACAGACCTAAGTTCTTTACCAGCTCTCTGTCTTTGAGCAAGAGTATGTGTCTCTTTAGATCTTGGATGGTTTGTCTTTCATAGCCTCTACAGTTTCAACATCTTAGATTTCTAAGATACCATGTACACAAAACTGTATCACCTTTTTAAGGACTATATGGATGGCATGTTTACATATTTTAGAAGCAAAGCTACATCGAAGTTAAAGACTAAAGTACTGCCTTTAAAGTGCTCTGGATATTTTCAAGACTCACTAACTTGTACAGAAAAGCAAATGCCATTCTCAGCTCAAGTTATCGTCCTACCTTCCACTTCCATGTAGTATTGCAAATGCCCACTAGGCCTGTATTTATAATGATCATTATATTAAATTAAAATTTACCTATTTAAAACATAAACCTGCAAGCTAATGACATAGCTTCGATAATTTGACAAATTGCAGTTTGCAAAAATACATTCTTTTGCTGATTGCTTACACTTATATACTTTAAGATATTTTATTTATATTTTACATTTGCACACAAATATGTGTGTATACATGCACACATGTGTGAAGGTGTGTGCATATATCAGAAAAAGGGTTCAGATCCCTTGGATCTGGCATTATAGGTGGCTGTAACCTGCCCAACATGGATGTTGAAAACCCAACTTAGGCCCTCTGCTAGGTCTTTTAAACATAGAGCTCTCACTCTATGTTCTACCCATATGTCAGTTTAAATATCCGTGATTACCTAGAAAGCCAGTAATGTACCAAATTTATTCCAAACGACTCCAAAAGCAATTGTCAGACTTACTAAACCATCTCCATAAGACCTCAAAGATAAAACTATAAAGTAGCCAGAAGTCTAAAGACATCTATGTATTACAAAAAAGGCAATTCCATTTTCTATGAGATTCTCAAAAAGCTGTTTGAAATCCCATTCCTTTGTACAAAGAATGATTAGGAGTAAAGCATTTTGCCTTCCATTTAACTAACTTGCTGCTACTAGCACCTTAGCAAATGCTCTCCTCTAGTTAAGTGCTGTGCTCTATCAGATGCTAGATGCCAGACACTTTTAAGTGCTTAAATACCATGTGCCGGTAGGAAGCACTTGAATAGCAATATTATGAAAATGACACAAAATTAAGCAATTTCAGATTTGCCACAGGGCATGGGACATAATTTCACAGGATTTCCCATAACATAGAAGAGCTCAGTTAAATCTGAAGTTTAAATTCCAATTTGGAACATAGTTACACATGTATGTGAAGTATTCTTGATTACTGAATCTGGCAGCCTTATGTGAACTACCTAATAGTTGGTATTTGCCAACTTACTACTTTATTTTAGGGGTTTGTTTCCTTAATTTTCTGGAGGGGGGAATTTCATACGTGAACATTATATTTACATCATTTTCGCCTGTTCTTTTCTCCTCTCCAGCTCCTCCTCTACCTCCACCCCCTCTCAAATTAGTCACTGCTTCTTTAATTATTGTTAGATAAACATGGATATGCATATATATCTAACAAGGACACACAAAATCTACTGAGGACATAACCTACTGAGGCCATTCAGTGTTGCTCATATGTAATATGTTTAGGGCTGATTATTTATTATTAGATAACCTATCAGGGAGTTCATGCCCAGAGAAAAATGAATTGCCCATTCTTAACAGCCAATGATTACGTGGAGCACTTTATGTAAGGGTGGGACCTTGTGAAATTCCATCCAATCAGGCTGCTATGTCAAGTGCTGTTACCCTTATGCAGGTCTTGTTTAGGCAACTATATGATTGAAATTTCACGGGTGCAGCTTTCCTGCCATGTCTAGAAGACACTATCTAGCAGCAGTAAGTACCCTGGTCCTATGGCTCTTGAATATTTTTTTCCCATCTTCCAGGAATTTCCCTGAACCATAGGTATAAGAATTACATTATAGATATATTAATTGTGGCTGAATATGCCTGCTGTCTGTTTGGGTTGAATGCCTGCTCAATAGGAGGAAATTTATGTCTGACACTAAATGTAGTCAATTCTCTGTGGCTGGAGCAGTCATAGATCCTAGAAGACAGCCTACTATTGTCGTTCTCTTCAATGAATACAATCTTGAACTGTATTGTAAATAGTTTTCCTTTCTTGTTACCCCAGATAAGTGTATCTCTTACACTCACTACAGACGTTTCTGTTTGTAATTGACGGACAATGTTACAGAGATCCACAGCTGGTCAAAATGCACTGCTTCCTTCTTTTCTCTAAAACATTAGTTTTGACTTTTATTTTCATTTTTTATTTTAATTTTATTTCATTTATGTAATGTGTGAAACACATTACAGCCCATAAGATGAGTAAAACCATGTGTATACGAGTGCATATATGGGAGTGTATGCATGTTCTCCTGAGTACAGCACACAAGTGGAGATCCAAGAACAACTTCAAGTGTTAGTCCTTCCATTTACATTGCCTGTCCACACTGTGTGTGCCAGGCCAGCTGGCATAAATATTGTTGTAGACTCTCCTGTCTCCATGTCCTTTCTCTTTAAGACCATTGTGATTACTGAGCCGCTCTATAGCATCAGCTCCAACATGGGTTCTTGTGATTCAATCTCAGCTTCTTAATCTTATGTATAAAAGCTTTCCCTCCTGAACCCTCTCTGGAGCACCAGATGAATAATTTTCTAGTCACCATTTTATTCAACATTGTCATCATCCATTTACTTTATCAAAATTACTTTCCTACTATTAGAATTATGAAAACATACATTTTGTAAATATTAAAAAAGTACATACCTGTGAGTAATTTAGGAGGACTCCACTTAATAGAATATTCCTTACTTTCACTTCCTTTGCTAACGCCCTAATCCACATCAGGCTTTCCATCTTCTGAGCGAGCGGTACTAAGGTGAAGTCAAAGCAATACACCTGAAAAGGCAAGAACAACACTGTTCTCTTCAGCCTTCCTCTTGAGAAAAGTAAAGCTCAAAACATAACATGATACTCAATTAATTTTGTTAATACATGTTAATAATTTCCAATGTCTTTTAGGTAATACACACTTAGTAAGTAAATCACTCCTCTCTTTTAAATGTGAGGTAAATACTCACTGGAAATACAATATTGAAAAATATGCTACCATTCTGCTGAAAAACATACCAATTATATAAAAATATGACTCCACTAAGTTTAACTAATAATCTATTTTTCTTAGCCTATAAAACAATAAAATTTAAAGGAACTAAAATTTACAGTATTTTAGAGTACCTGACATCTCTAATAAGTAATTGTCTATATCTATAATAAACTCAGAGCATTTTTCTATGGAACATCATTTTTAGCAATATTTAATATTAATATTATATTTAATATTTAAATATTAATATTTAAATATCAGTATTTAGGAAAACATGGCATTAAGGGTTGGCCACTGGGAATTTGATCATGCTCCAATGAGTATATGAGTAACACAAATCAAGTTTGGTGAATTTTTTTTCTTTTTGTGGGGAGGGTACAAGGGTTGGAGAATGGACCTGTGAAGAATGGGAAGCAAAGTGATCAGGGTACATTGTGT
Organism: Mastomys coucha; assembly: GCF_008632895.1. Lineage (NCBI taxonomy): Eukaryota > Metazoa > Chordata > Mammalia > Rodentia > Muridae > Mastomys > Mastomys coucha. The sequence continues at coordinate 52,277,674 of NW_022196912.1, read as the reverse complement.
GAAATTCCCAAATAATTAATATATTCAAATAATAAAAATTTAATGAAAATTTAAGGGATCTCAGAGTGATCCTTCAAGATAATTTGTTAAGTGGAAACATAAATTATCGGTTCTCAATCTGTGGGTGGTGACCCCTGCAATGGTTAAAGGTCCCTTTCTCAGGGTCACCTAAGACCATTGAAAAACACAGGCATTTAGATGATGAATCATAACAGTAGCAAGATTACAGATATGAAGTAGCAACAAAATAATGCTATTGCTAAGGTCATGACAACATGAATAGTATTACAGGGTTGCAACATTAGGGAGGCTGAGAAGCAATGGCATAAATGATACAAAGAGCACTAAGAAACACGTGTGCTCTTCTGAAATACCTAATTTAAAATATTTTCTCAGTACTATAAATTTCTGTATTATACAGGCTTACTAACAAGAAACATTTAAAGCATAGTTTCCCTCACCCTCCTATATGGACAAAGCCCTCTGTCCTGTTCTTCCCTAGATTTCATAGGAACATATATTCTATTATGTCCCTGCTATACCATAAAGGAATGAGTTTTTCCATGCTAATGATACATTTTTTCAGGTAAAAGTATCTATATAAAACTCTTTATTTTTCTTTTATTGCTGGAGATTAAACCTAGCATGCATACAACTTTTGAGTTATGTCCCAAATCCTATAATGCTTATTTTAAAGAGACTTATACAATGATTTTTAGTATACACTTGTTCAATAGATGTTCAACAACAATGTTGAAGAAGTTGTCATTAAACATAGTTAATTGAAAATATGTACATATAGCTATTTCCTTTTGAAATCTAAATGATATAAGTACAGTTCTATGCAAAGGAAATAAATAAAAGGATATGCCACAAAGAATCTAAAATTTAAAAAAAGGGAAATGTTTTTCAAGAAAACAGTACATGCTGGGCTTTCCAATGAGGCAATCAGCTGTCAGGCAGACAGTGAGAGGATGTGACTCTGGAGCTTTCGGCTCTGCTTCTCTGAAAACTCACAAAGGTAGGATTTCCACTGTCTTATGAGTCATATCAATGCTGATTAGGGTAAAAACAACTCCAGTTGTTTTTAGCGATCTGGAACCTGGCCAGAAGTGTGAAAATACTATAAATGGTAGCCTTCTCACCAGTGTAGTGTAGCCTGTAAATCTGTGCTTGGTACACAGGCCCTCAATGCCCACTACCTAGAGCAAGAGATGTTGGTCCCCATTTAGAAGTCCTGTAAAGCATAGTTCGCTGGCCATCTTAAAATGGATGAATTGAAGAGACTCTTTTATATCATTGATCAAACCAACTCTTCAAAGTCTCCTTCCAATGAGTCTACAATATTTAAGTGGACTGGAATTGCTGGTAATAGGCTAGCAAAGAAAAAGCAAGCTAATTTACCAAACATCAAACAACTGCAAAAAAAAATTTACTCATGGATAGAACTTAAAGTCAAAGGGTTGACTATGGGATATAAAATCCTCTTCAGCAATGCTGTCACAGAATGTACACCTTGATATTGAACCACTTGCTGAAAGACCACTGTTGTATGATGTTGAAGGCTTCAAAATACAATTTGACTTTTAGACCTACATAAGTACCAGTATCATGTAGACACTGTAAAATTGTACCGGCTAACATGTCACCCATAATTAATGAGTGAACTAGCAAATGGCTTATGTACTTAACCTTGGACAGCTCCATGGGTGGCAAGGGCTCTGGATCCCAGTGTTTGCACAAGCCCATCTGTGCTTCCTGTCTCCTACACTCAATCCCACACATGCTTTAAATTTCTTGAGTGACCTGCTGATACATTACTGGTCCCAGATGAATTCCAATTAATTTTTAATAATTTAAAATGTGATTTTCATTCATCTCTAAGGACAGGTACATTTGTTAGAGGAGCATAACTAAATATTAAGTATAATAAAACTCCAATTAGCCACTCTTAATTCCATTGTTCATGTTTCCAGGAAAGCTAGAGAAAGAAGTCAAGATTTGTGGTATGAGAGGAAAGAGACTGTTTATTTGACTAAGACAAAACTTAATTTCTGGAGCTTAAATGTATCCAAATAACACATTGCTCAAAGACAACAAATGTGGAAGGAAGGGTGGTCAGGAAAAAAGTACTGGTAATTATCAAATAAATGACTTAGAAGAAAACAGACTCAGACCAGTGATTTTGACACAATAGATACTATAAAATGATCCACATGTGTACAAAAAAAGTAAATGGGTAAATTAGACTCAGCATAGCCAAAGCATGACTTTTCAAGAGTGCATGGGATCCATCCAACAGCTGGTAGCATCAGTCAGCTACTAAACAGATCAAAGTGGGGCTTATCTCCAGGATCAGAAGAGATCTTCAAGAACTTTTAACTTGCTTCAACTATTTAAAAATTATATGAAATCTATTAATAAAATTATTTTAATTTAATGAACTTCAAAACCAAACATAAAAAACAAAGATCAAGTACCTTACACTGAGCTGACTCACTAAGAATGAGCCTCAAGGTCTTCATGAAGATCAAGACAGCATTGTGATAAATGGATACAAATTAAATTATGAGCTATCAGGGAAACCCAGACCAAATGCTTACCAACTTCTTTTTTAAATCTTTCCAAGCCACCACCAAGCCTAGCAGACTGGGAAAATAATAGCTTCCAACAAAAAAATAAGGCAAAACAGTAAATAAGAAAAATATTTTAATGAGAATGTCAACTACACAGAATTTCAAATTTTCTTTTGATTTAAACAATTTTAAGAATAAGTGTTTTATAAAAGTCTTAATGTTATTCTGGAATACATGCTGTTTTTTTCTATCTTTATTTGAAAGGTCAAAGTAACAGAACCAAAGCATTGTATTCTAAACAGTCAGGAAAAAAGTTAAAAGCTTTTACTAAAATTCATAAGATGAATTTTCCTTTCAATTATTTCATAAAGTGGTCTGCCTTATAAGAATATGTCTCTAGGACTGGAGTTCAGTTCCCAGCACCCACAGTGAACAGCTTACAGTAGCCTGTAACTTTTGTACTAGATGATCCAATTCCCGCTTCTCATCACAATAGGCAGTTGCATGTGCATGTCCACAAGTGTGTGCATGCATGCACACACAGACACACACACATACACCTACCGCATACACATAGGGGGGATATTTTGAATTAGATTTTGAATTTTTTTAAATTAGTATTGTGGATGGGTGTTTTCCCTGCATGTATTTCTGTGTACCATGTGCATACAGTACCCACAGAAGCCTGAATGGCCATTAGATCCTCTACAACTGGAATTATATATGGGTGAATGCCACCGTGTGAGTGCTAGGAATAAAACGTGGATCCTCTAAAAAAGCAGTCAGTGGTTTTAGTCACTGAGTCATCTCTCTCACACACAATCATTTTTTTACAGAATATAACTTTGCCATTGATTCAACCAAAAAATGATCTTATACATTATACACAACTACAGTAATTATCAACACAGCTGGAACATCTGGAGTAAAAATTAGAAATGGAAGTTAAAAGCAATACTAGTGATTGATATGAGGCATCTTATACATAGATAGCATTAACATTTACTTAACTTTTTCTCTAGAGAAAATTATCAGAGACTATAAACTGCCAAAGTCAGAAGTTACAAGGCTGTGAGTCTTCAAGAGTTTCTTATTCTATATGTATTCAAATTTCCTCCTCTTTCAGAGAGTAAGGCCTTGGAAAACTTGCCTTAGAAAATGGAAATATCACTAAGTGAAAATGTATGTAATATAGCTTCACTCAGACATTACAGCTGAGCTCCTCTGTAGAGCTCCAGTCATTTGTCCTTATGCAAATACATGTCTGGTCAGAAACACGTAGCCAACATTGAGAGCATGGCACTTCAGTATCGATGGCACACTGGTACAAAAAAATAAAAAAAGACAAAAAAAATCCAAAACTCAACGAAGGGTTTCTACTGAGTTAATAGCAATCCTCTCCAGTCATAGAAAGTTTAAAATTCTCATGTCAAAGCATCTGAAATTGGAACAATTTGCATATTTTTGTGATTTGCCAAATTTTGTTTTATATAATGAAACTTAAAAGATGTCTGTAGGTGATCTAGACATATATTATGTTATTTCTGTAAGCACATTAATTTTTTGAAGTTCACTCATTCATCAAAGAAGCTGCATTTATTTCTGTGATCAACTACAAAGTCCACTACACACTACCTTGAACTTGTAGAAAAATATCCATGTATATCTATATTTGTAAATGATTTCTAATGTATTTGCTGAGTTAATATCATTTAAAATGGAAAACATTAAATGGGCTTTTCAGAAGATAAAGTATCTTGATTATAGTGAGAAAAGATAATGTGTTCAAAGACCCAGAAACCTCTAAATGTAGGTACAGAGTATATATGAGCAATACTATGAAGCCTCTGCAAGCATTCATTTGATGTGTAGGTAAATGCATCAAGTAAACGGAATCATTATAATTAAGTTAACAATCATTGTTTAAAACTTCAATAATTTTAAAGGCATTCTGTAGGCTTTTGTCATCTATAATGGAAACACCCTGGGCGCAATGTGAGAAGAACACGTGCTCTTTGATGGTTGGAGGGCTGACTCAGTATGTATGTTCATTCGATCTAGGGAACAATAGACTGGTGTTTTTCCACATGAGCCGTCCACTGCTTGACATGCAGAAGATATTAAATTTCCTAATACTTCACTGCACTTCCTGTTTTCTGTCAGATCCATTCATACTTACTTTATAAACTCCAATGCTCTAATGTAGACTATAAATGTATTCACAAGTACGTAAATGCCTCCTTCATTATGATCAATACCATGTTCATTGACAATTATTTAATTCAAGGTTACCATGGATAAGCTGAGTTACTACTGTCATCTTGTTTCATATTATTATGGTTTTTTCTTTGCTCAAATTGCTTCTCAATTCAAGCTGTCTCTCCCCACATAGCATTCCTCAACCATATGAGCCTCAACGCATCCGCACCAGATTCTCTCATTCCTGACCCCACATGGCCCCAATCCACTATAAAATCTATTTCCCCCTCCCAAAAAGATCCATATCATCATTCTCCCATCACTTCGTTTATAGCCAACCTCTATGGGTCTATGAAATGTAGGTTGATTATTACTCATTTGATAGCTAGTTCCACACCTAAGTGAATACATATCATATTTATCTTTTTGGGTTACCTCACTCAGGATGCTTTTTATTTCCTAATTCCATCCATTTGCCTGCAAATTTCATGATGTTGTTTTTTAAGAGCTGAGTAATACTCCATTGGGTAAATGTACTACATTTTCTTTATCCATTCTTTTATTGACAGACATCTAGTTTGTTTCCAGTTCCTGGCTATTATGAATAGAACAGCAGTGAACATAACTGAGCAAGTGTCCTTGTCATAGAATGAGAGAGGAAAATCTGGATTTGTTCCTGATTTGATGCATGCTTTAATGAGCTGCAGTATTCTATTCTTCACTTTGCATTTTGTAAGGGCACACACACATGCACAGGTCCCCAAGGGCCTAGGTTTGGGAAGACCCGCCTGCTCCATGCCCTATTTCATCTCTGTAGTTGCAGCTCTTTGCACAAATCCCTCTGGGTGTTGTTTTTGCCAGCTGGTGAGTCCCAGCAGCTCACCCAGAGGTGGGTGTATGTGTACCCAATGGAGTAGAGGCTCTTGGTGAGGAGCTGCACTTTAGGTTTGGGCTATAGGTCTTATCTCTTCAGGTTCTCATAATGCCAGCTTTACTGTGCTTTTTGCTTTTTTTTTTTAAGGGGGTAAATGTTTATCACCCATTTGACCTATAAGAAACCATAATTTGTACAGGGTGACTTACAGACACCATGAGACACAGTGGGCCAGTGTTGTGTGTGGGGTGTGCCAGAGTAGCATCCCAGGATGGAAGGGCAGGCCCAGTCCACTGGCTGTGGATTCTTTCTTGATGTGTTCAATGACTTCTCACAATATAGAGTTGTAGATAAATGGTATTTACATACCCAAAAGCAAAGTACCCCACAGAATTTCTTGGTTTATGCCTGATTTTGCTAGCTTATTTGATTTCACATTGAGTGTATTTTTAAAAATTGTTTTTTTCTCTCCATTTTTAGTCAACTTTACTGTAATATGAAGTATTCGATTTCAATAAAAATAAATTATTAAAAAATTTTAGTGGAATTGGTTTGTTTCTATTTAAGTTCATGTTGGCTATGGGCTTGCTGCAAGTGTCCTTTATTGTATTTAGGTCTATTGTATCCCTAATCTCTCCAAGACTTTTATCAAGAAGCAGCATTAGATTTTTCTCAAAGGCATTTTCTGAATCTAATGTAATAATTATGTAGTTTTTATCTTTAGGTTTGTTTTTATGTTGTTTCATATGTTGAACCATAGGGACATCTCTGTGATGAAGCCTACTTGATCTGTGGAGGATATTTTTGATGTGTTCTTAGATTCAGTTTGCAAGTATTTTTGATTGTTTTTAAATATATGTTCATAAAAAATTGGTCTGCCATTCTTTGTTTAGTCTTTATGTGATTTGACTATCAGGTTAATTGTGGATTCTTAAAATGAATTGGATAATGTTCATTCTGTTTCTAGTTCATGAAATAATTTGAAGAGTATTAGTATTAGTTCTTCTTTGAAATATCTGGTAGAATTTTGTGCTAAACCATCCGGCCCTGGGTTTTTTGGCTAGGAGACTTTTTATTGATTGCTTCACTTCACTAAAGGTTATAGGTTGATTTAATTGTTTATCTGAAATTGATTTAACTTTGGTAAGTGCTATCTATTGAGAAAATTACCATTTCTTTTAGATTTTTCAATTTGCTGGAATACAGGTTTTTAAAATATGTCCTCATGACTCTAGATTTCCTCAGTGTCTGTTATATTTTCTTTTCCTTGCTGATTTTGTTAATTTCAATCTCCCCTCTCTGCCTTTTCGTTTGGACAAGGATTTGCTTATCTTGTTGATTTTTCTCAAAGAACCATATAGAAACAAGAGCAATAAAAGAAATAAAAGTTAAATAAAGTTAGAATTTCAACAAAAGAAAGTTAAAGTTTCCATTTTGGGAAAAGACACTATTACCAAGGCAACCCTTTAAAGGTAAACATTTGATTGGGGCTGGCTTACAGTTTCAGAGGTTTAGTCCATTATGGTGGCAAGCTTGGCAAGCAAACATCGTGTTGAAGGAGCTGAGAGTTCTACATCTTGATGTGAAGGCAGCCAGGAGGAGGCTGAAATCCTTACTGGACAGAGCTTGGGCATAGGAATCTTCAAAGCCTACACACAAAGAGGCATACTTCCTCCAACAAGACCTCCTAATAATGACAATCCCTATGGCTAATCATACAAACACATTAATCTATCAGAGCCATACTTATTGAAACAGCCACACCCACATTTCCTGGAAATCTGTGTCAGTAAATTTCACATTTTCTCTGACTGATATATCCATTTCTTCTGTCATATGTCTTCAGTAGAATCAATGGAAGATTCTCTCTTCCATCTCTTGTATTTTGCTTATGAAGCTTGCCTCTGTAGTTCCAGTCCAAATTGCAATATTCTTCATTTCCAGAATTCTATCAGGTTATGTTTTCTTTATTGATTCTATTTCCATCTTCAGGCCTTGACCTGTTTTGTTCATTTCCTTCCACTGTTCATTTGTGTTTTCCTGGATTTCTTTAAGGGATTTATCCATTTCCTCTGTAATCTTTATTCATACAGACGGTTTTAGGATCTTGTACTTATGCTTCAGCTTTGTTGAAGTATTCAGGGCCTGCTCTGGTAGGATAGTTGTGCTCTAGTGGAGACATAATGCACTGGCTCCTCCTATCTGCCTGGATACAGTCTTCCCCTGACTGTCTTCAGAAGATATATAATTGTTAGGCTCTTCTCCAGCACCATGTCTTCCTGGATACTGCCATGCTTCCTGCCATGATGACAATCTGAACTAGTAAGCCAGCCCCAATTAAATGGTGTCTCTTGTAACAGTTTCCTTGATCATGGTGTCTCTTCTCAGCAATGAAAACACTAAGACACCTATACATATTGAAAACATATCTTAGAGATTGAAGGATAGTTCAATTGTTAACAGCACTTTCTCCCAGAAGATCTAGGTTGGGTTCCCAGCACCAACACTGACCTGCAACCAACTGTAACTGTATTTCCAGGGAATCCAGTGTCATCTTCTGACTTCCATGGACACAAGGCATAAATATGGCATATATAGATTGAAATATATATAGATAGATAGATAGAGAGAGAGAGAAATATATAGATTGAAAACATTTACACAAATAAAATAAATAATAAATCTAAAATTATATGTTTTTGATTTGTCATTATCAGGAAGAATATAGAAAACATAACAAATATTGGCAACTTAAATCACAAGAAGAATTCAAAATTTGAGCTTCCTTCAGTTTGAGTTTTTGATTGATGCCACAATCCACATCATCTTTTTATATTGTGCAGTCACTTAAATGGTTGTAGGTATCACTCCTATCAAAAGCTTTATGCCAAAATCAAGTGAGCAAGGTCCTTGTGTGTGGTTTTTATCCCATCCATTTACAACTCAGGCACACACAAAATCTCAAGGCATAGGGCATGGGCAGAAATGCATTCACATCCCTTGTTGCTGTGGAACAAGACTGGCCTAAAGTTTGATTCCCAGTTGAGTCCATCTTCCTATCTCATACATTTTGAGCACTGCCTCTAGGGCACTCATTGCTGTCACATCATAGCCCTCACAGGAATGGTCTACTAAGCTCTCCTGACAAATTCTAAGCTCTGTTTAACCCATGAATTCAAACTGTTCCAAACCCTCATGAAACATTTCCAAAAGTTTCTGAATGGCATCAATAGCTACACCACACACACACACACACACACACACACACACACACACACACACACACACACACTGCCCCATACTACCAATTGCTGGCATTATTTTTCTATCATCCTGAGAGTAAAAACCCAACAAAAGGACCTTGCTTATAAGGGAGAAGATGCTTCTGGCATGTGGGTTTAGGAAATTTAGTGCAAAAGTAACTGAGTCCAACCTTCTGTGTCTGAGAACAAGCAAGGGTACACACCAATAGCCTAACTTCTTGCAACTGGCCCAACAAGTCCATGATAAGTTAACCAGCTTTTACAACATGAGCCTTTGAAAGCTATTCCAATAGAAGCTGCAGTGCACACTGGGTACAGCTACCCTGCTCTACAGTAAGAGCTCCTATGGTTTGCAGAGCCCAAGATAGCCTTACCCTAGACAGGCATGACCTACCAACTCCTCATATAAAGGGTTAATTTCAGACAAAGGATTTCAGTTACTTCTTGTTTGGGAATGTACTAGAATGAGAATCTTCTATTAAATTATTTTTAAGATCCAATTTTCTTCTAATGATATATGTTTCAATTACTCAAAAAGAACAAGTATTGACATTACTCAGGCATCTTACGTGGTAAGGCAGATTGCGTATGAAGCTTACTGCTGAACTGGGGATAATGGTATTTATGACAATCAACCCTCACAACTGCTGTCAGGATTAAGGGGGATCATTTATTTTTAAAAGAGAATGGTGACTCATTTCTGCAACCATCAATAAGTGTCTGCTATGACTAATGTTGACATAATTACATTAATAATATGCATTAGCAGGTAACATTTATTAGGAGGGTTCTGACAGTTACAAATGGAGTGATAATTCCATCTCCTCCAAATCTGAAGAGCAAGAAACACAAAAGTTCCATTAGACTGTGTTGTTTCTTCATGCTGAGAACTCAGTCATAATCATACACACACTGAATAAGGTAGCCAGTGGTGCTCTTCAGGGCTCTCTCTGAAGATTCTAGAGGAGTATTCAGTTTGAAGGACTCAATGATGTGTATGTGTTAGGTGCTGCCATTCACAAAGGTCTCCAGTAAGGATGCGTGAGTGGAGGATGGGGGAGACATCATGCTAAAACTTGTGCTTCACCTCAGCAGTGACTCAAAAATAAGTCTTAGTTTCAGAATCCTATAAAATAAACCTCTGGTGCCTGGAAATTTGAATTACATCTGCTTTTCTAAGGGATCACACATGAAATTATTGCAAACAGCATTCTAGTCTAAGCATGTTCGTATACAGCGGTTCTTTGCTCTACCTCTAACCTTTTTCCATACATTCAATAAGAGTAATTCAGAGTCTGAGAAAACTGCATCAGTGATCTATTTTTAGGTCACTTCATATTCTTATCCTGAAGGAACAGCACTTGGGTTTGGTAATATTCTGACCATTTTCTTGTCTCTGCTAGAGACTCAGTCCAAAGTCCATGGTTGCTTTGGGTTTTTGTTTTGTTGGCTGGTCTTCTCCTGTTTTAGTTTTCAAGATATAAAATATTTCAAAAGAAATAGTTCAAGGACCATAGCCCATAACTCAGAAACTGTGCAAGACTTGATAAAGACATTGACATATTAAATTATATTTACATGTAAATAATGCATGTATATACTCTATGTAGTGAAATTATATGAAATGTAAGATTTAAAACATTAAAATTCAAATATTAATGGAATAATCAAACTTGCCATCATGGGAAATCTTCCTAAGTACACTGTGACAAAAATACTGAGATTATTGCCTGCACACATAACCTTCAGAACAAAAAGATTCTTCTAGAATGATCTTTAATTTGTTATCAGTTCACAATTTCACGGAACTTAAAATCAAGAGCTATACCTCTCTCCCACTTATTAAAACACCAATCTTTATTTCCTTGTTTTCTCAAGTATTTCTTTTGTTATTTGTTATTGTTTTATTTCTTAAGATGGGGTCTCCAAAAGGACATGAATGGTATGTACTCACTAATAAGTGGATATTAGCCAAAAAAGTACAGAATTCACAGGATACAATCCACAGAACTCACGAAGCTTAACAAGGCCAAAGGGCCCAAGTGAGTATGCCTCAATCCCTTTTGAGAGGGAGAAGAAATCATGTAGGCAAGGCAGGTAAAAAGTGAGAGGGGCCTGTGTGGGAGAGGAGATAGGGAGGGAAAAGGGGTTATTGGGGAGTATACCAGAGACCTGGGAGGTGAGAAATGCTCAGGACTCAAAGGGAGGGGCCTTAGATGTAATGCCCCATAGTGGGGAAAGGGAACTTGTAGAGTCCACCTCCAGTAGAAAGACAGGGCATCAAGTGAGGGATGGGGTTGTCAACCCACAGTCAAAAATTCTGACTGAGAATTATTCCTGTCTAAAAGAACTGAAGGGACAAAAGTGGAGAAGAGACTGAGGGAAAGGAGGTTCAGTGACAGAGCCCAATTAGGATCCAGCTCAAGAAGAAGCTCCAGGGCCTGACACTATTACTGATGCTATGGTGTGCTTATAGAGAGGAGCCTAGCATGGCTGCCCTTAAAGAAGCCCATCAAGCAGCTGAAAGAGTCAGATGCAGATACTTATACCAATCAATGGACAGAAGCTAGGGACCACTGTGGTTGAATTACTATGGAAAGGCTAGAAGAAGCTGAGCAGGAGGGCAATCCTATAAAAAATCCAGCAATCTCAACTAACCTCCCTCCCCAACCCCAGTGATCTCTCAGACACTGAGCCACCAACCAGGCTGCATATACCGGCTGATATGAGGCTCCTGACACATATACAGCACAGGACTGCTGGGTCTGGCCTCAGTGAGAGAGGATACACCTAACCCTAGAGAGACTTGAGGCCCCAGGGAGTGGGGAGGTCTGGTGGAGTAGGGATGGGGACATCCTCTTGGAGATGGGGGAGGAGGAGGAATGGGATGAGGAACATTTGGAGGACAAATCAGGAGGAAGATAACAACTGGATGGGAAAAAAAAAACACTAAAAATAGGGGTCTCACTATGAAGCCCTGACTGGCCTAGAACTCTGTATGTAGACCAGGTTGGCCTCAAACTCACAGCGATCTACCTGTCTCTGCTTCCTAAATGCTAGAACTAAGAAGGTGTGCATCTCCCATGCTTAAAAAAAGTTTGTGACTTATTATCTGCCCAACTCCATGAAACCTTAGCTGCTATGGAAGAAAAACCACCGTCATAAGTTCTTGGATCACTAAGCAGTTTCTTCTAACTAAACTAAATCCATCAAGGCAATGGTTCTCAACCTGTGGGTAAGATCCCCACAGGCATCACATATAAGATATCATGCATATCAGATACTTACATTACAGTTCACAAAGTATCAAAATTACAGTTATGAAGTAGAAAAGAAATAATTTTATAATTATTTTATAATTGTGGCATCAGAACAACATGACGAACTATATCAAAGAGTCACAGCATTAGGAAAGCTGGGAACTACTGCATGAAGGGACCTTTCTGCTTAGATTAATCCATTCTCTATGCTGCATTCAGAGTACCAAATGTACATGTGGTCACATCAGTTTTCACTGAACAGAACTGTGGTGTGGAGCTTCAAGTTAGAAGTCCAACCTTGATTCTTAGCCACATTTGCAAACATTCTTTGTTTATATGTAGTCCTTCCACTACAGATCCATCAACCAGCTCTTTTCAGCTCCAGCCACTCTTTGTTACTCTATCATGAACAAATAATGTTCCTCTGACACTCAGAGCTAGACCCTGCTCTATCTCCAGTCTCTGCAACCTTAACAGACCTCAATAAGCTAAACAGTCAAATTATCACACACACCTCACTAGATACTGTAAACATTAGAAGTTATAAGTGCTGTCACTTTGCCTAGCACCTATTTTTTTCTCAAATATTTATTGATTCCTTATCTACCACTTATTTAGTAGGGACAGAAACCAGCAATTCTTGGGCTGTTAGCAACTAGAGTTTCCTTAGTTACTATGGTCACTATACTATTTATTTTAAAATCCTCATTTAAAATTTTTAAAAGATAAATACAAATATATCTGTACTTTACTGAAGTAAAATAATACAAAACTTACCTAGCATAAAATATCATAACTCCTTCAAATAGGATGGCTTTTAAAAGGAATAACTTTATAAAGCAAAATGCAAGCACTTTAAAATGTTTATCACATAGATATTTGTTAAATACTATATAAATCTATAGCATGATTTATATACTTATGTAAGGTTAATTATGTAATAGTGAACAGTTCGCTGGAAGTGACTACTAGATTTTACCTATAATTTACACAGAACTGCAAGACATTCACAAAACTGAGGCACAGGACAGGCATTCAAGAAGAGCCTGGTAGGAAGAAATGATTAATTTTACAACTGTTTTTAATAGAGAGGCAGAGGAAGGTAAAGTCCAAAGGAAAGATATAGGATTAGCTTACAAAAACTACACTGTGAAAATGAGAGAATAAGAATGTCAAACACAGAAGAAGAATAACTCAGAAGAAGGCTTCTTGATCTCAAAAGTAGCTTGAAATTTGCAAGTCAATTAGGCATGGGGATGCACACCTTTAATCTCAGCACTTGGGTGGCAGAGGTATTCAGGTATCTGTGAGTTCAAGGCCAGCCTGGTCTACAGGGTGAGTTCCTGGACAGCCAGGGCTACACAGAGAAACCCTGTCTCGAAAAATAAGAACAGGGGAAAGAAGAAAGGAAAGGAAAAAGGAGAGGGGAAGGAAAAGGAAAAGGAAAAAGAAGAGAAAAGAAACAGACATGCCATTGTGCCTGTTTCATACTTTAACATAGCTGGAACACTGACAAACTACATTTGAAATATACACACTAGAGAGCATGAAGACGCGAAAAGGTTTTACAACATGGTGCTATTTAGAAATACAAAATGTTTTTAAAGTAAAATCCCCTGAGATGCATAAAGGGCATAATTCTTCATTATGGATAAAGGTCTGAACTGAAGGTCACAGACACTAATCAGCTTAGACTGGATGAAGTGGGCTGCAGCTGGTAGGTACTATCACCTGGAGCGTTAACTCCAGATCCAGAACCCTTACCAGGTTAGTCACCTGAGAATACAGTTAACTTCCTCAACTAAACAAAAATTAATTCAAATAATAAGTGCAATTAAATAATGCATCCAAATTCAGGTTCCATATTTTTATATTGTTTAAATTATATTTTATTATATAAGTATAATATATAACTTTAATAGTATTTAAAAGGTATAATAGTTAAGCAAAAAACCACTAAGGTAGGGTTTTATTAAATCTCATTTCATTACTTAAATAGAAGATAGTAGCACAAAAGTATCAAGGTAGAGAAACTCTCAAGCATATTTTTATGTCATATATTCATTTATTAAGAGTGGAAAAGCATTTACCCGAAGTGAATGTTACTGGGGAAAACGTATTATATACACTAACTGTCCTCAGTCCTTTGGTAGTTTTAACCTAAATTATCAACTAAATTATGAAAGCAGGAATCTAGAGAGCAGCTGTAAGTCCAATCAACCTGTTTGATAAGCTTCCTAAGTACCAGGGTAATAGTTAACATGTTAAGTATGAGTCTGCCACTGAACCAAGTGTATTTATTTTAATGAGTGACAAGGTCAGTCTTCCAATTCTTCCTAGGGCTAACATCAATATAAGCTCCTTAACAAAGCAATCCAATTTTATTACCTTGGCCTTATGTATTTCACATGTCAATTTTCAAACTGATTAACTAGGATCACACTGGCCAAAAAAAAAAAAAAAAAAAAAATGCAAATTGTTTTTCTCACTGAACCAAGTTGAGTAGCCTATTGAAAGTGGAGAAATAATTAGCATGTCCTAAATCCATGATTAATTAGGAAAAACATATTTATAAAGATTAGAAAATGTCCTCTAGATTCCATTCTCTTTGCAGAATCCATTAGGACACTGTTGTATCCAAAAACAAATAGCCCTATCCTTTAACGGGATTAACAGGAGGAAGGTGTTTCTATGAGAATTCATTTCTCTGTACTTCATCAGCTATATGTTCATCACAGTTAATCTTTGCCAGTTTCTCCTCCACAACATGAGCTTTCCGTTCACCATTTAGCCATAAGCAAAGATCTAAAATTATAGCAACACAGCCGGTTCTCTCTATTCAACACCCCTCACAGGAATGATGTCAGCCTTCCTCATCTTTGTGTGAGAAATTAATTCCTTTATTACCATAGTTGTAAAAGGCTCCAAAGGTATTCTTTAACCAGTATTTATCTTAGTTTTATTATTGACTTAGGCAGGAAATACCTGAGACTTACTGTATTAGTACAAGACAAGAATTTGTAAAACTTGCACATGTAATTCCATTTCTGCTGAGGTGGTATGCAGGCAGGAAAGAGAAAGCCAATAAACTGAAGTGAAAAGTGTAAATACTTAACACATAATACAAAGGAAATATTTCAGAAGAAAATGCAGAAATGTTTACGCAGCTACAAAGGCAATACAACTGAGAGTGTAGTGGAACCAGGACTAGTAGCTACCCCGAAGCAGGCCAGTGGCTGACTCCCAAGCTGCAACACTACAAACAAGAACAAGTAATCTAGAGACCTGGAGCAAAGGAACTGTGAAACGAACACCAGGGTAGAGACACTGAGAGGGAAAGCACTGTCCTTTGCTTGCCGAGTAGGAATTTGTACCTTGAAAAACGAATCACTTCAGACGAGGAAAGACAGGGTTAACAATATAAATGCCCTAAAAAAGCAGGTGAGTAAAAGGTGAAAAGTAAAAACAGGGAAAAAGTAAAGGATCCATGTCTGGGATCTGCTGGGAAATTTTACAAGATCACGGAATGTTAGAACTTAAATCCAGAAAAGGCCTCAAGACTCTGAAGCTAAAATAAGAAGCCATTGTACTTAAAAAGAAGGCCCTGCCCCCATTTTCCAATTGACATTTGTTCTTTATTAGTCAGGAACATTGGATACATCTATGTGCATATATGCATATTTTTAACCTTTTTCCATTACTTAACACATTCATGAAAGCATCAAAGTTACAAGTATATATTGAACGGCACACTGGATTGATTCTGCTCCTGGTGCAGCCACTGTGGGTCGAGGAACATTCTGGAAACAATTTACTTCCCTGGGACAGTTTCCTCACATGTAAAGTATCAAGTGTCGATGGCTGATGGTTTTCCAGACTTTTAAAAATTACTTTATTTGCTGACATGTTCAAATACTAAACATTGTGAACTATTTTAAAGACCACATATTCTGATCTTGTATATCTATAAGCAACTTCCTTCTGACACAAACTAAACTAGGCTTAATGCCTTTGAAGCTATAATTATGTTCTTAGAACACTAAAATTCCACTTGATACTTTATGTTTTTTGCAAGAGTAAATTCACAAAGCTTCCTATGTCTGCTAACACCAATAAACTGTGGGTTCTGTCAGAGATAAAGTTGTGTGACAGATAACTAGAGTAAAATTATTTTTCTATCAAAGAAATGAAAACATGATTTCACTAATATTTAAGAATGTTCTCTAACTCTCAAATTTAAACTTCTATTTATGAGTGTGTTTCCTATTTTTACACAATTTAACAGCTAGCCATTGATTTGCTGCTTGGAAGGCTCATTCCTACATACTGAAGAATTAAGCCCTAAATCATACACTGTCCACTATTTAATTGATATTCTCTGGAAATGCAGACAAGTACACTAGAATTCCTACTAAGCTTTTTAGACATAGTATATGAATTGTGAGGGTTTTACAAGATCATTTTTATATAATCTAGTCTAGAATCCAGATATTGGTATTACTGCATCTTCATCTTAAAATCTCTTTTCCCCACTTCCCAGGAAAAATCAAGAGCTCTTGATCTTAAGTCTCTGTGCGCATGACATCAGCTCACAGTCTTAGGCCCTTTGAGTCTTGTTTCACTTAAGCCAAATATTTCTTGAGTAATTTTAATATCTGATTTACATTTTATGAACTCATGTTTGATATTTTCAAATGATATATTTGTGAACATACGTCACCATTGAAGTCATGAACACAAACAAAATAAGAAAAGAAAAAAAGAATGGGGTGTGTCCTACAGTCATAGCTTTTGTATAAGGACAGTGAAAGAACATTCTGAAGATCATCTAGCAAGAAACAACCTGACAAAGAAAGCCAGATACACATGACCCTGACTTAGACGATTCACTTTTAATATTTCTGTTTCACAATAGTGTAGCAGCAGGCTGCGTTTGATAGAAGTCTAACATTGAATTTTGATCATCTCCTTGACAAATGCTAGGATAGTCTCTATGATACTACATAAAGGAATGGATGTCAGTGCTCATGCAGCCACACTCTCAGAATGTATAACTAACCCACTGTAAGCTGTGATGGATTTATGTCATATAGTCTAAGAAGGCACAAAGAACAACTGTGATTAACTCAGAAAAAAAAACTTAAGTACTTTATAGGCTAGACTAAGCAGTAATAGCCAATGTAAAAATAAATAAATAAATAAATAAATAAATAAACAGTGACCTTTATTCATGATTGAGATAATAGCCAAATGTGAAGGGAATATACCAGGTTATAACCTCATCAAAAAGGAAGGAGGACCCACAAACTACCACTACCACCCCGGAATTGCTCTGCCTATTCCCCAACATCAGTACTGAAGGAGGAGACACAACAAGAACTGGACACAACATGAGCCATGGGCATAGAAGCAGGAGCATCCCAGACTTCTGAAACCCAAGAAACTGCAGCTAAAGATTCTCTTCAGGTACCATAGAGAAAACACCCTAAGAAGGAAATATACAAAACTTCCTGGGTAAATAACAACATAGTGATTGAGAATTATACTGCTGATCCAAGTAAGTGGCTTTGCCAGGGCCATGTAATGATTTGTGATGATTTCATTACCACCTTGTGATGATTTCAAAGAAAATGGCCCCCACAGGATCATAAGGAGCAGCTCTATTAGGAAGTGTGGCCCTGTTGGAATAGGTGGCTTTGTTAGAGATACTTTGGCACTGGTTGCAGGCTTTGAGGTCTCGGAAGCTCAAGCCAGGCCTAGTGGCTCACTGCCACTTGCTGCTTGCCCAGGAATCCAGATGTAGAACTCTCAGCAACTTCTCCAGAACCATGTCTGCCTGCATGCCAACATGCTACACCCATGGTAATAGTGGACTAAACCCCTGACCTGTGAGCCATCTCCCTTGAAATGGTTTCCTTTATAAGAGGAATGTGATCTGCTGGGCATAGTACTGCTCACCTTTAATGCCAACACTGGGAGGCAGAAGGAGGTAGATCTCTGTGAGGTCAAGGGCAACCTAGTGGACAGAGTGAGTTCCAGGACAGATAGTGCTACACAGAGAAGCTCTGTTTCAAAAAAACAAACAGAGTTGCTCCAGTCTTGGTGACTCTTCCCAGAAATATGCAAATCAGAAAAAGTAAATATTTAACATTACAATATCAACAGGTAATAAGAAACCATGACATTCAGTGATAGCTCTTGAAGGTTACTGGTCTCAATTTTCTAATAAATAGACACAACCCAGAAGACTTGTTTAAAAAACAGTATCTGCCAGGCAGAGGTGGCACACGCCTTTAATCCCAGCACTTGGGAGGCAGAGGCAGGCGGATTTCTGAGTTCAAGGCCAGCCTGGTCTACACAGCCAGGATAGCCAGGGTTATACAGAGAAACCCTGTCTCAAGAAAAACAAAACAGAACAAAAAAAAAAAAAAACTTCACAGTATCTATTGACTTGTTATCTAGAAAAAATATATCTATCAAAGAAACATCTTTCTGGTAAAGGATGCAAATTAGGTTCCTACACAGATAGGTGTACAGAATGAGCAGATATCACTGTGTGAATATCTGACAAGATGGCAGTCTTAAAAAACAGCAAATGTGAGGGGAGCCACAGGGCAGCAGGGACACGATCCTCTCAGCTTCCAAGTGACAGAGGAAGATCAGAGTCCTTCTCTGCCCCTTTCCTGCAAGTGGAGGGCCTACCTCCAGAGAGCGCCTTAAGCCAGAGACCCTGGCAAGATCCACCATTTTCTCTCGGGTGAGATTCTGAGACCAGAGCAGCCAGCCGGGAGGCTCAGGCACCACGACTCCCAGAGGAGCCGCAGGGTGGCAGGAACAGGATCCTCTCACCTTCCAAGTGACTGAGGAGGATCAGCATCCTTCTCTGCCCCTTCCCTGCAAGTGGAGGGCCTACCTCCAGAGAACACCTTAAGCCAGAGATTCGGGCGAGAGCCGCCATTTACTCTCTGGTGAATTTCTAAGACCAGAGCAGCCAGCTTGGAGGAACAAGCCCCACGAGTCGCAGGGGACTTGCAAGACATCAGGGACAGGAGAAGCTCTAGCCAGAGACACTAAGAACATCTAACACCAAAAAGCAAAAGATGGTGAAAGGCAAATGCATGAATCCTACCAACAGAAACCAAGACTACTTGGCTTCATCAGAACCTAGTACTCCCACTGCAGCAAGTCCTGGATATCCCAAAACACCGGAAAAGCAAGAATTGGATCTTAAATCATATCTCACAATGCTGATAGAGGAACTTAAGAAGGACATGAATAACTCCCTTAAAGAAATACAGGAGAATACAGGTAAATAGGTACAAGCCCTTAAAGAGGAAACAAAAAAATCCCATAAAGAATTACAGGAGATCATAAGTAAACAAGTAGAAGCACTTAAAGAGCAAACTCAAAAATCCCTTAAGGAATTGCAGGAAAACACAAACAAACAGGTGAAGGAATTGAGTAAAACCATCCAGGACCTAAACATGGAAGTCGAAACAATAAAGAAATCACAAAAAGAGACAACTCTGGAATTAGAAAGCTTAGGTAAGAAGTCAGGAAACATAGATGCAAGCATCACTAACAGAATACAAGAGATAGAAGAGAGAATCTCAGGGGCAGAAGATAACATAGACAATGATGAGAGAACAGTCAAAGAAAATGCAAAAAGCAAAAAGCTACTAACCCAAAACATCCAGGAAATCCAGGACACAA
>NW_022196912.1:52257519-52257657 GCF_008632895.1 Mastomys coucha | reverse complement strand
AGTGAAGACCTCCAACTTAAAGGGCCAGTAAATATCTTCAACAAAACTATAGAAGAAAACTTCCCTAAAGAAACCTAAAGAAAGAGATGCCCATGATCATACAAGAAGCCTATAGAACCCCAAATCGACTGGACCAGA
>NW_022196912.1:52249391-52254117 GCF_008632895.1 Mastomys coucha | reverse complement strand
AAAAAAAAAACAGCAAATGTTACTTCATAAATTATGGGGATGAAGCTGAAAAGATGGCTCAGCAGTTAAAAGCACTCAGCGGTGCTGTGTTCAATTCCGGGTAACCAAATGGTGACTACCAACCATCAATAATGTCATCTGATGCCCTCTTATGACACTCAGACACACATGCAGAGAGAATACATATATATGTATATATATATATATATATATATATGTGTGTGTGTGTGTGTGTGTGTTTGTGTATATATATGTATATATACATACATATATATATATAAATCTTTTTTAAAAGACTAAGGGAACAATCTATCAAGAAAGGTACAACTCTAAATATATATGTATATATGTATATATATTCATGTATATATATATATATAAACCCATATATATGTTATGTATAACACATACACATTTCATGAAACAGACATTTATAGATATGAAGACAAAAATTAACCACAGTACAATAATGGTGAGGGATTTTAATAGTCCACTCTCATGAACAAAATGGTTATTCCAAAAGAAACAAGTATAAAAGCATCTTTGCTAAATAACATCTAGATCAAGTGGATCTAGTGGATAGCAATTGAATATTCTATGCAAATATTGCAGAATATATAATTTTGTCAATTGCTCATATAATGTTCACTAAAATAGAATATATAATAAGATACAATGCAAGTCATAGTAAACAAAGGAAACTCAAAATAAATTTATATATTCTCTACCTGATCACAATGAAATAAAATTAGAAATCAACAATGAGAGTAATCAATAACAGAAACATTGCAAACTCATGGGGACCAAATAACATAGTACTGACTGATGAGTGGTACTATCTTTTGATCAAAAAGAGTCAAGAAGGAAAATTTCAAACGCCTCAAAGCAGATGAAACAATACTTATCAAAGTCTGTTGCATACAGTGAAAGCAGTCCTGAAAGAGCTAAGAAGTACTTCTGTTAAAAAAAATAAGGGACATGCTTAAGATTTTAGACTATCTGAAAAAATGGCAATCTTGAAAAGATAACAAGCCAAATTCTCAATGAGCACATGAAAGAAATAAAAAAACATTATGGAGTAATTAACAAATTTAGAAATTGAAAAACATAGTCAATGAACTAGGATCTTTGAAACGTTCAACAGACCGTTAGCCAAACTGCTCAGAAAAAGAGAAGGCCCAAATTAATAAAATTAGAGATGAGAGAGTAAACATGACAACAGATATGAATGAAATTCAGAAAATTATTAACATAACTTCAAAACTGAAATGCCATTCAACTGGAAAATTGACAAGAATTGAATGAATTTCTATACCACACAGCTTGCCAAAATTAAGCCAAGAAGGTACAATTTAAACAGATCAATAGCAAGCAATGGAATAGAAACTTAAAAAAAAAAAAGTACAGAGCCACTTGTATTCACTGCTGAATTCTACCAGATGTGTAAAGAACTAGCCCCATGCTTCTTTAAACACTTCATACAGTAGAAAAGAGAGCAACACAACCACAGGTTTTATAAAGCCAACATTATAGCTATCTAAATCAGACATGAAAATGCAACAAAAACAAATTGTATGACAGTTTTCCTGATGAACACAGATGTAAAATTCTCAATAAAATACTCACAAATCATATTGAAGAACATATCAAAAAGATCATTCAGCTCTCTGAAATTAACTTCAATCCAATGATATGACACTTCAATACATACAAATTAATAATTATAATCACATAAACTGACTTAAAGATAGAAATCATATGAGCATGGTTTTGACAAAGTCTAACATCCTTTTATTGTAAAAGCTCTTAAGAAATGAGGAATGGAATGAATAGAATTTAACATGATAAAATGCTAAAAAACAATAACAAACTTATAGTCGACATTATGCTAAGTGAGAAAAACTAAAAGACTTTCTACTATAAAATTCAGAAGTCAACAAGACTGTTGACTTTCTCTATTCTTATTCAAGAGAATGTTCAAGGTTCTAGGCAAGGAATTAAGACTACAAAGAAATAAAAGGAATACAAATGAGCAAGATGGCATGATCTGGTACACAGGAAACAGTAACCCTTAGAACTAATGAACACATTCAACAGTAGCAGGATACATCAATAGCATGCAACTTTCAGTAGCCTTATTGTATAAAAATCATAAACATGCTGAGAAGGAAATAAAGAAAACAATTCTGATCACAGGAGCTTTAAAAATAATACCTTGGAATAAACCTAACTAAGAAAGTGAAAGACCTCTACAATAAAAAAATTTTAAACATAGAAGAAGAAAAAAAGCTAAGAAGACAATACAAGGTTTGGAAAGCCCTCCCAATGTCATGCATTGGCAAAATTAAGACTGTAAACATGTTTACATTACTGGAAGCATTCTATAATAACAGTAACATTCTATGTGAAACTGGAAAAATCCTAAAGTTCATAACAATGCACAAAAGATCAAATAGCTACAGCCTTTTTAAGCAGAAAGAGCCATGCTGAATATAATTACCAGTCCTGGCTTAGAGACACATTAAAATCATAATAATGAAAGCAACATAGACAGACACATAAATCAGTGGGGTCAAATGGAGAACCC
Source organism: Mastomys coucha (assembly GCF_008632895.1). Lineage (NCBI taxonomy): Eukaryota > Metazoa > Chordata > Mammalia > Rodentia > Muridae > Mastomys > Mastomys coucha. The sequence goes on along the minus strand of NW_022196912.1, from coordinate 52,251,530 downwards.
AGAAGTAAATCTGCACACTCCCAGCCAAATATTCCTAATTTTTGATGAAGATTAAAAACAAAACAAAACAAAACAAAAATAATCATAGGAAAAATATTCATGAATAATGGTTCTGGAAATATGGATATGCATACATTAATAATGAACCTACATCTCCATCTCTCACCATGAACAAAGCCTAATTCCAAATCCATCAAAGATCTTTACATGAGATGTGAAGTGCTGTAACAGTCAGAGGGAAAGCCATGGAAGTGCTTCAAATAAAGACACAGGCAAGGACTTGTCAGAGGTATCCCAAAAGATTAAATAAAGCTCAGAAAGGCAAATATGATGTCTTCTCTCCTCTTTGGATCCCAAATTTTGTACAGATATATAAAATTATGGAGGTATTTAGATATTGAGAGCAGAAACACAAGCTCCTAAGAGACAAAGGTAACGAATAGGAGAGGAGAGGTCTTAGGAGAAAGAGAAGGGTCAGAGCAGAAGTAAGGTGAATGCACAATTATGTAGTTAAATGAATATATCATAAGAAATATGCTGTTGTGCACAATGCATATACAAAATTCCAAAAATCACACCTTAAAAGGGAGTTCAAATATATTCTTACTTAATGTTTTGAGAGAGAAAGCACTAATTTTAACATGCATTTATGACTCTCTTGCTGAATATCATAAACAACCTAAATGGTGAATCCTTTTACACGTACTAATGTATAATAAAGTATTTTCTTCCAAATAGAGAATATTTTCCTTTTGACAGACATGCTTATTATTAGTAGTAGTAAGAGACAATGTCTTTCTAAAAAGGTCATTAAAAAAAGACTATATGGAACAACAAACATCATCCAAAATACACACAAATTCATTAAGACACAGCACTTGAATTATTCTCCTTAATAATCTTTTTCTACTTTTTGTAGAAATATCTGTTTTAATCAGCTAGCCAATATTATCAGCGATATCTGGATTATTGTAGAACTATGTAGTTAAATATATCAAAGTGAAGATTTTAGGTTGATCAAAGTAAGGCTTGCTTCCAGCACAGTAGTGCGGGAGTGGTGGGACTCTTGATCCCACTGCTGACTGAAAAGCTATTAGCATTTGATAATGGATACACAAGGGAGAGTCATTTGCTTTAATGGTGTGACACATGTATTGTGACCACACAGCAGAGCTGGCCCCAATCCTGAGACTAGTTGGGCAACAGGAATTGGACTTGGTGGGCAAAGAAGAAAAACTTAATTTTAAATTTGGGTAGGAAGGGATGAGTCGATGAGAGGGTGGTCAAAATTTTGCAAATGAAGTTCTCAAATAATAAAAATATAATCTAATGCAAGCTTATTTCTTAAACAATATTATCAAGACTTTGTCAAAGAAGACCAATATAAAAACAAAAGTAAAAAGTGATGACCAAATAGATGACCCCAAACAGTATTTTGAACATCAAAGGTTTAATAAAAGATTTTTTTAGAGAACTAAACTTTCACATTTAGAAAAATGACCACTTGAAATGAGGCCTGTCATAATGTATTATTACACAATATCCACAAGATTAATAAAAAGATTATGGAAAAAACAAGCTTTTTAAAAAGAAAACAACCAATTTATTTTCTTAAGTTTCTTAATTTTTTCCAAAATACTTTATTTTCCCCTTGTCTTTATGTGGAAATTTTGTCCCCTCCTTCAGCTGAATCGTAAAGTAGAGACTGCTTACCCACACCAGTTTATCATAAATAAAAATCTCCAGCATTAAAGATATCGTAAATCCTTTGGTGATGTGAAGGTCACTGAAGTACAGCTTTATTACAATGAAATCCAGTGTCTAAAAATTGTTCGTATTTTGGATTTGTACCACAGTAAGAGCCAAAGATTTTAAGCTCTACTAAATACAAAACAAACAAACAAAAAGACTTTGTATATGTATGCTCATTTAAGAAAATACTAGTAGTGATGTATTATTTTGAAATACACAGTTAATATGTTTGGAGTTATTTAAAATTTATATTGAGAAAAATATGTATTTTCAGTATTGCTGTAGACAAGCATCTATATAAGACTAAATTTATTATTGGTAAATTGATTATTGTTTTATATCAAACAACTTTTATAATATTCATTTTTATTGTTATAATATTTTATA
>NW_022196912.1:52210325-52247374 GCF_008632895.1 Mastomys coucha | reverse complement strand
TGTTTTTTGGAGGGGAAACTGGGAATGGAGAAACTTGCATGTAAATAAAGAAAATATCTAAAATAAAAAAAAATCTAATAGTAACAATAAAAAAAAAATGCCTTTCAAAAGTGAAAAAGAAAAAGACTGAAATGGCTCAATGGAGAAAGGCACCAACATGAGGACAGGGGTCAAACCCCAGAATATGGGGGAGGAGATAATCCATTTCCATAAGTTATCCTCTGACCTACATGCACATGTGCATGTACATTTGTACATGTACACCCACACACACTGACACATACATACATACTAATACACTAAACACTTTATTATTTAATTAATGAAAATAATTTTTTAAAATTCACCCACTAATGCTCTGGTCAAATACCCTAGCTTAGTTGACCTCCTGCCTCCTTTTTCTATAAGTATTTGACCTCAACAACATGCAGATGACAACTTTCTCAAGGAGAATCAAACTGGAGGTTGATAGCCTTTATATCGTCTCATTGAGCACTAAACAGTCCTGTAAGCATTTACAGTGTGACCAGAAAGGGGTGGAGCCTCCAGCCCTGTCATCACTGCACTTGGAGGTGAAGAATTAACGGCAGTCATTTCTGGTAGCACAATGACTATAAGACAAACCTGGGCTTCATAAAACCTTGTTACATTTTATATCTATTGAACCACATTAGTTCCAAGGAAAAACACATACCCCTCTTGTATTAGTCAGGGTTCTTTAGAGTCACAGAAGTTATGATAGTCTCTATGTAGTAAAGGAATTTATTGCAGACTTACAGTCTGTAGTCCAACTCCCAACAATGGTCGGCAGCAGCTGTGAATGGAAGTCCAAGGATGCAGCAGTTGCTCAGTCCCACAAGGCAAGCAATTGAAAAAGAGCGAGCTATCCTTCTTCCTTATATAGGTCTCCAGCAAAAGGTGTGGCCCGGGTTAAAGGTGTGGTAACACCTTTAACCCCAGGTGACCCTGATTGAACTCGTAGATCTTCCAGTCTTAATCTTCTAGGATTCATAGCCACTATGCCACCACACATTTAATCCCAGATGATCTTGAACTCAAAGATCTTTCTATCTTAATCCTCTGGGATTCGTAGCCACTATACCTCAAGATCTCCATGCCAAGATTCAGGTCGGAAACTTGTTATCTCTCAGCCTCCAGATTAGGGCCAGGTGAGCCTTCTAATTCTGGATTGTAGTTTATTTCAGATATAGTCAAGTTGGCAACCAGGAATAGCCACTATACCTCTATACCTTATAATTTTAGAACATATTTGTGGTGAATAAAAGTACCTGTGTGCAGAAATGGACAGATACCTTTTGGTCTAGACTCAGAGTTTAGAGTCATTTAACTTAAATCCTCATTAAAAATCAAAACAAAAGCTTATTTGTATATTGGTTCCCTAGCAAGTTAACTTAGATGGAAGCAAAGAGAAAGAATGGTTCTAAAGCTTTTAATATATATGTCTTTCTTGTTAAACAAAATGTGTATATCCATATATATATATATATATATATATATTCATTTATATACACATTATCAATGACCACACTACATGTATATGTACTTTTCCTTTAAAGTATAAAGTATGGCCTATCTAGACATACAGTCATTTTACTGAATCTTACAATCATATTATTCCTATACTTCTACCAACTTGCCAAATAATTAGCTAAACTCTCATCCATAGGGCAACAAGTCTGGGTGCCTGTGGCTTAAAGTACCTGTTGTGGCATGAAAACTGTTACCTTAGGGATACCGAGATAGAGCTGAGATACTGAATCTGAAAAGACAGGCATTCCAACAGAAGTACCCAGGAGAAAGGTGGAAAATGTGACACGTAAAAGTAATGGAAGTGAACTTTGAATTATCCTATCCAGAGTGGAAGGAAGAGGAGCCAGACAAGTACCACAGGACAAGCCGGCAATGCAGGCTTGCTAAGGGCCCAATGCAGGGTGGGAGTTACTTTCTGCATTTATTCATCCACATTTATTCATTCTACATTAAGGAAAATGGAGCTCGAGGTTAAACATCTTAAGAAAGGAACCAACGCATTAGTGTCTTCTTACTAGGCTGAATATTCCCCTTGGCATCTCACCTATGGAGATCAAATGAAGATCTCTATACAAAGAAATATGGAATGGAGGGCTCAACCCAGCACTACAAATATGTCCTACGATCCTCAAAGCCCTGCAGTGTTTCACCATTGAGTTGATTCCACAACCTTCCTAACACTAAATGACACCCTGTTGCTCAGGAAATCACTCACATGTGATGGGTTTCATACTAGCTGCACTTCTCGAACCTACACGTGGCCGGTGAGTGAACTAAGCCCACTCTACCCAACTTGCTGCTTCTGTCAGAGTTATCTTTAATTCAAAGTTTTATCTTTGTTTTGTGTTAAGACCTTACCTATAACAAGAATTAAATTCCCATACTATACAATAGGCTTGAGCCTCAGGAATAGGGTGGTCATTAGGAATTTCTGAGAACATCTGGAAGCCCTCTCCACTGGATAAAAGGTATTATAGATCTCAGGCACTGTTTCTTTGCTGGTTAGGCTGGCACGGATTCTTATCTTTTTCCTCAGTGAATTCTTCAGTCAACATATCCTTTCAGTCATTGGCAAATGTGTGTGAGAATGTCATGTGTGTGTGTGTCTATGTGTGTGTGTGTGTGTGTGTGTGTGTGTATGCATGCACACACATGCATGTGTGTGTGCATGTGTGTGTTTGTGGTGTTTCCAAAGATGCCGAGACCATTCTTCTACATACTTTCTTCAACCATTCACTCATTCTACTTATGCTTAGGCCAACAAGAATTTTCCTGTTATTTCTTCCTTACATTCTTTAAGCCTTTGGATTTCTTCTGCTTTTGATTCTGCTGTGCTGATAGAAAACCCTAAGTACAGTGCTTAGACATTAGCTTAACAATAAGTCAGCTTAGCCACAAATTTTTCTATTTTGGTTAGGATAAATAAATTGATTGCTAGTGGAATGAAGTAGTTTTTCAATATCATTGAGTCACATGATCAGCCACAAAGGCACACGTCAGCAGAAAAGTCAATGTAATTTCCCTGAAGTCTTCTAAATTTTGGTGAATACTCTCAGTTGAATCCAGTTGTTTTCAAAGAGAGACATTAGGTTATAAAGAAGGTAGCAGAGGGTCAATGAGAAAAGAGACATATTTACTCACTTACCAAAACAACAACTACAGGATACAGAAGAGGAAGGCTGCTCTCTTCGAGTATACTCAGTAACTTTCCGATTTCTTGACTATCGGAGGACACAACCTCAAATACAAGAAAATAAGAGAAAGTCAAAGGAAGTTCTTACAGAATAGAAGGTGACTCACAGGGAGATGAACTTTACAGGATATTCAATTTACATGATATTCAAATGCTAATTTAGCAAAATTAACATTAAACCACTTTAAAAGATACCCATAATTTATGCATACTAAGAGTTGAGCTATATCTTGGGTTGAACTTACTTATCTACTAAAATTAAAATTACTGTCAATGGAAGCAATACTTGCATCTAATAGGAGTTGGGTTCATAAGATAATGTTTTCCTATTAGAAATGGTAAAAAAATACAATTTTAAATCATATAGTGAATAGCACAACTAATCTGTTAAAATCTTCTGTTGCACAAGAGTCAAGAAGGGGTCCATTCTCTGACACTGTTTGCTTGGGTCTCAAATGGCTCCAACCAATTCTGGTTACTACTTACATTCACACAGATAAAACTGTAGCATTGGTCTGTGAAGTTCTTAATGACTCTGCCTGTGTGATCCATAACTGTGGATGTGACTTTAATACACTAGAAGAAAAGGCACACCAGAAGATATTTACAATCTAAAAAGACAAACATGAACATAAATAAGGCATTTTATGACAAACAGCAAATCTGCTATAAACTCATGGAGCCTTGCAGCATATACTCTAATAAATCTAATAAATTTATCAGACTATCACAAGAAAGATAATTGGAACTAATCCATGAATAATGTATATTATTTTAAAATAAAAAATATATAGGAAACTGTTTCAAAATGGCAAAAAGTTCTGGGCACTGTGAAAGCACTAAGGAACAGGAAGGAGCATGGTTTATGTTTTATGAAGAATTTATTACAGGGGACTTTCACAGACCAGAAGAGAAAGGCTGAGTGGGCGGTGGGATTGCAGGAGGTCGTTAAATATCCTGTAGTTTAAACAGTAAAATTCACTCCACCTGGATTAACTAAAGGTAAGGAAAGCAGGAAGGAATTATTGCAATGATGTCTGTTAGAGATAAATAAGAACTGCACTTGTGCAGTAATAACCAAAAACAAAGACATTGCCAAAAACCACCTTCTAAGAGGTAGCTCATTTGGGTGTGGTGGCATATACCTTTGATCCCAGCACTCAGGCACAGAGTCCTGTGGACCTGTGTCAGCACCATGCCAACAGAGAAGACTCTGTCTCAACAAACAAAAGAAAGTGGTAACTTTAGACTAGATTTAGAAGGGATAGTATATCTACTGTAAAAAGAACTTTCCTAATAAAATATTTATTATAACCTGGCATTCTCTTGCTCCACATTATGAACACAAATTTAAAAATTATTGTATAGGATTCTCTTATAAAATCTAACTATATAATAATGTCCTGGTTCATCCCATGGTACATACCTGCATGGCATATATTACATATTACAATCTATATGTCTGAAATGCAATGCTGTTCCTAACACATGGAACTGTAGTCCCAAGATGCCCTACTCAATAGCCTAAATCCACATACTGCTATAACCTACTGGAGGATCCAGAGGGCAGGCTTGAAGACCTAACTCTGACACAGAAGTTAGTTCACTGATAACCCTTAAGATTTTATTTCCATTTAAAAACTATACTGAGCCCCAAATTCAAAGAGAACCTTGGATTGTACAAAGCAAACACAAGCCCTCCTTGTCACACATACCTATTAACACTATGGTAGATACCAATTCCCATTACGAATCAAGTTTCCCCCAAGAAATCACATCATCTAAGTGTTCATGGGCATTCTAAAATGCCCAAAACATTTGAAACATTAGCATCGAATTTGCTCCATGACTCTTCCATGTTTGTGCAGTGGGCCACCTGCAATGACAACTATACCTTTCCTCCTGCAGACCTGCATATCTTTTAGAAAGTTAGAATAGAGATATCAGTCTCCCTGGATCACATTTCCAAACATTCCCAGTTCATAATGATATATCTTCCATATAACTTACAGATGAGCTGATTTATCAGCATCCCTTGGTTAAAGTTAGGCTTTCCTAATATCAAGATACTTATAAAGGTCCCCACTGCCAGACAACAAACAACTAACCTAACCTCATCTCTCTTGTGGGAGATGCATTTCAAAGAGCAAGATCTGTCCCTCTACTCTTGCTATCTACTACAATTGCTACAGGAACAAATTATCTTTCTCAGGGCCTGGGGTCTCAGGTCTTCAACAGGATCTATGGTACTGCATCAGGATAATCTGATTCATTTCTCATTTCTCAGATAGAAATCATGGCAACCGCAGAAACAAATCCTTCCAGACAAAACTCTGAATTCAGAAGAACTGACTTAGTTTAAAACTCCCCTTTCACTTACGTATAAAGATCTATGTTGAAAACATGAGCTGTGTCATGAGAGAAGCTCCTAAGCTGCTCAGCGCCTAGCTGAGACTAGCAGTCTGGGTATGGAGAATGCAGTGGCTACTTCTTGTAGCCAGACAGGCTCCCAGTGGAGGTACAAGGACAGCAACTCACCCGAAAAACCTTCAATCTAAAATGTGTCCTGCCTATAAGATGAGCAGGGACAAAGATATAGCAGAGACAGGGGGAATGGCCAACCAACGCCTGACCTAAATTGAGACCCATGCTATCGGCAACCATGAATCTCTGGCACTATTAATGATACTCTCTTATACTTGCAGACCAGCCTAGCATAACTGTCCTCTGAGAGGCTCCACCCAATGGCGAATGAAAACAAATGCAGAGATCCACAGCCAAACCTTAGATAGATCTTGGGAAGTCTTGTCAAAGAGTTAGGAAAAGAATTGAACCTAGAAGGGATAAGGACCCCACAAGAAGACCAACAGAGTCAATTAACATGTACCCATTGGGGCTCCCAGAGACTGAACCACCAAACGAAGATCAAGTATAGGCTGGACCTAGGCCTCCTGCACATATATAGCAGATATGCAACTGGTCTTCATGGGTCCCCCAATAACTAGGGCAGAAACTGAATCTGTTGCCTGTCTGTGGATCCAGTTCCCATAACTGGGCCACCTTGTCTGGCCTCAGTGGGAGAGGATGTGCCTAGTCTTACAGGGGCTTGATGTGACAGGGTGGGGTGATACCCAGAGGGGGTTTTCCTCTTCTCAGAGGAGAAGGAGGGGAAGTGGAGGAAGGGGCTTTAGGAGGGGGGAACTGGGAGGAAGGGGCTGTGATTGGAATGTAAATAAATAAATACATGAAAATTTTAAAAATATAAGTGAATTTCTTGGGTACTTTCATGTGCTTATTAACATCTTAAAGGTTTTTTCATATTAGTTAAACTTAGTTACTAAATGAAAATTCAATGTCTTCTTTTAGAACACACACAGGTTTATAGTGATAGGTATATTGTTTTAACTGTTATTAAAATACATTTGCTCAGCTATTTGATAAATTTAAAACTCCAATTGAAATATGGCACCATTCATCAGACAAGATACATATGTACAAAGAGTATTTTATAATGGCCTTAAGTATAAGTGCTACATATCCAAACACATATACACACCAACTATACTATAAATCTTTTCTCCTTAAAGCCAAGGCACTTGATAATTGTTTCCAGTTAAGTATAATTGTTTTGGGCCCTACATATTTCTTCTTGGCTAGAAATAATCAATATTCTAATTGCTTGAGTAAAAAAGCATAACTTAACCTCAGTATGATATTGATGTCTTTGACAGCCTAAGTAAACAAGGAATATGTTAGTCAATGTGACAAGGATGTATATGAACACTGCTGTGGTGTCACCCAGGGCTGCCATTCTTAACATTTCCACTCTTGGGCCAGCACAGGAAATAATCTGTGTCTAGAAAAACTTTCTTTCTCTAAATATTTTAGTTCAAAAATACATATTTAAAGCAACTTTCCAAGATATGTGGTAAAATTAAAGAATTAAATGCTTTCCTTATAGCGTAATGGTCATTTAATAAAGATTTACCATGAACTAACTGCAAACATCTGCACAGTGGAAATACTATTAAAGTATGGATCTGAGGAAAGAAGGTAGGTTGTCAGAGAGCTTCCTTCCAAGAAGAGTCAAGGCTTAACTAAGCCTGAAAGAATTCAAGTCCCAGGAGTCAAAGATTCAAAAATGTGTTTCTGAGAAGCTAACTCACTTTTTACAAAACATGTTGGTTGAGTTGTCTCAGAATCAGAATCTGCCAATATTCCACTTCCCTCCCATTTGCCCTGCAGTCCTAGTGTGGGTATAAACAAGGGAGTGGTGGAGAGATGCACTTTCTTTCCAGTCTGAGGAAATATTAGTAATTACTATAAAAGCTTTGTTTCCCTTGTTTGGTCCACTTAGCTTTGAGTCTTCACTATGGTCTTTCTTTGTTTGAGTCAGCCTTTGAGCTAGTCTAATTAAGAGCTTAGACTCAGGAGCTCACTTCCCTAGCTTTCAATTTATCTCTGGAACATTCTTTCTCTGTGACTTTGTTAAGAATTTACTGTGTCCTGTGGCTCAATTTATTTATTGGTAAAATAATAGTCGATACAATTCATAGGATCTGCTAATAAATGGGAGATGAGTATTGCTGTTTCTAATGTCCTTCTCAAAAGCTGAGAAAAAAATGCAGGAGGTAGACAATCCCAGCTGACTGGCTGCATGATGTTAGTATCCCTTAGCAAGACCCAGACCCTTGGGAGCTGATCACATCCAAAGATTTACCCTTGACTAAATGAAAAAATCTGCACAGATTAAATACTATTGAAAATATGGATACCAGGGAGGAAGATGAATTGTCCAGGGGAAATGAATCCTTTCAAATGGGAATATATACACAGAAAACATAAGAACACGGAGACCAGGGTCTGTTGTGTCATGGGGGTCACTGAGACCCAATCCCATATGAACCCAGAACGGGCAGAACTTCTATAAACATGTTGATTACAAGTCTCTCTCTGGGTTTTCACAGTAATCCTTCTCCTAGATCCAGTAAAGGTGCCCTGGAGCCCATTCAGATTTTTCCAAGACAACACATGAACTCATATCTCCTTGCACAGAGCAATATATTAAGTATGTGCTGATACTAATTTCACTCACTTATTTCAAGTCTTCCTCTTTCAAATTACACTTTAGCACACCATTCTATCTCTTTCACATTTACTACCCTATATTACTAAGATTTTATCATATTCTGAAAGTTATATTGAATGTTTAAAACATATATATGCTGAAATCACACTGCACACCTAGACACAAGCAAGTGTTATCATTATGTATTTTCTTATGGATAAAGAGGCTGGAAAATAAGGAGCCAATTTATGATGACACAGCCAGGAAGGTGTTAATACTCAGATTCTGGTCTGTACAACTTAAGTCCATTGTTCTTCTGTACAGTTTTGGAATTTTTAACTTGTTGAAGTCCCTAGACCTGTTTTGAGAGGTGTGGGGAACTCTAGGTAGTGAAATCCACTTGGAAGAAGTACTTGATATAGATAAAGTTAGTTGATTACTATCTTAAATCCAGGAGCTCGTATAATAATCTCTTAACTCTTATCACTTTTCTGGGCCCAAGATTTGGAAGAAAGTTTGTAACAAGTCTCTCCTAATTAGTTGTTGGATTTGACCACGGAGAAGGATCAGGTACAGCTGCATCCAACATCTATCAAACAACTGGCAGAAGAGATAACAAACCTAATACTCCCTTAAGAATTGTGTTCCTTGGGGTTGGGGATTTAGCTCAGTGGTAGAGCGCTTGCCTAGCAAGCGCAAGGCCCTGGGTTCGGTCCTCAGCTCTGGAAAAAAAAAAAAAAAAAAAGACAAAAAGAATTGTGTTCCTTTCTGAATTTCTCTCTCCCTCTGCCATAAGCACTTTGAGGGCCAACTATTATTCTGATGAGAAATTACCAAAAACTGTTAAGATAACCTTAAAATTTGTTAAGATAACTTTAACAAATGAAGTACTGTCATGAGAAATTCAAGGTCCATTTCATTATATAGACATTAAATATCCAAAGCTGTACTGTGTATTAAGAAAATATATAAAGCTACCAACCAATACAAACCAGGCAACACATTCCATGGTTGCTAAACTGAGCATTGAGTCAATACAAATGAAGGAAAAGTTTCTGCCTTTGAGATGCTCATATCAAATGCAGAAGTTAACAATTCCCAAACTTAGACATGCATGAGAATCTCTCATAACCTTATCCAAAATAATATTTTTTTCATTTTCCTGGATGCAGGAATCAGCATTCCTGAAACACTTCCAATTGGTGGCAATGTTAGGAGTCTGTAGATACCAGGTGAATACAATGGTAGATCCTTTAAAAGCATACAAATTTAAACGGGTTCTCTTATCTCAAGCACATATAGTCTTCCATATATAACAACCCAGAGACCATATTATCCTTAACAAAAATCTAAACTACTGCTCTTCTTACCATCTGTAATTAATGACCTTTTTCTTTATTACATCTACCAACATGCCGAATGGGAATGACAAAAGTAAACAAATTTATCGTTTCAACTAATTTTCCTTCAAATGAATATAACCTAACTTTATTTGCATGTATAAAGTTTAATTTTTCTATAGAATAGGAAAATAACCTCGATGCATATATAAGTGCCATTGCAGAATTTCTATATAATCATGAGTTAATATACATAAAACAAATAAATTCAAGTTTTAGGCAAATTATTATTGAGTAGAAATTATTATTCAAAGGCAACCTGAATAATGCCATTATTTTTCCTGTGCACAAGTTGCTTTTCTTGAATGGATATTCCTCTTGCTTGAGAAATAGATTTGTTTTGTTTGTATAAAAACATACCATGTCATACAACTTTCATTTATAAGATATTATTAGTAACCTGCTAAATGGGTATTATTTAGTGTATTACCCCAAATTATTTACAAATATTAAAAATAGATATTTGCAGAAACATATAAAATCAAAATCATATGTCACAAATATTTAAGTGTGAATGTCTCAGACTGTAATTATGTGTATTTTGTGCAGGTTAATCTGTGTTCAGGTGTGCATGCACATACATGTGCATGGGTATAAGGGCCAGAAGAGGATCTCAGGTAAAATTCCTCAGGTATTATCTACTTTTTCAAGACACTGTCCCTCACTGGCCTGGAACTTACCAAGCAGCCTAGGATGATGATCAGCAAGCCCCAGGGATGTTCCTGTCTCTACATCCCCAGCTCTGAAATTGCAGCACATCTTGCCACACTCAGTTTATTTACATGGCTTCTGGAGAATGAGCTCAATCTTAATGTTTGCAAAGCAAGCCTTTTTACTGACTGATTTATTTTCCAAACCCTCAGGCAAGTTTTAAAGCAGGGATTTCTTCACTGTAAAGAAGGTAGGTTTAAGGCTCAATAGAGAATATTAATGAATGATCTGAATATTTTGCATGCTGAATTCGAATCCACTTCTTCAGCCCAATGCTGGGTGACTGTCTAGAGCTCATTTCTCCATCAAAGCCTCTCTTGTAATTACAGAAGGCTGACCACCAGCAACTGCATCTCTATTGCTGACTCACTTAGCTACTTTCTGCAGCATCTACAATCCTGCTTCCTTTGCATCCTCTCCTCTTGTGAACACAGTCCTTTCCTTGGCTATGAAATAAGTTAGAACTTCTTGAATGTGCTTAGTGTTTTAAACTCTTTGCAATTCTTCACATGATTGATAGACACCCAGAAGCTACCTATTTATCTACAGAACTGTATCTGGCAGATGTCCAGGCAAAGAGATTATTACAGAAGTTTCCTTCAACATAGTTCTATCATCATTAATCACAGTGATTTATACACATACACATATACATACACAAATCTGTGTGAGAGATCCATGAAAAGAGGTGGTGAAGGCAATATGCTTAGTTACAGTAGAACAAGCTATGCAGAATGACACCACAGTCAGTGGGTCCATGCAGAGGTCTGAGGAATAGAAAACTGAAGCCAAATATAGGATAGAAAGAAGGTACCGAGCCTTAAAACATAAAAACAAGTACACTGGGACAAAGGAAAATTGAAAACTACATAATGTCAAGGTACAAATAAGACAACATACTGAAACATGAAAGCAATATATTTGTGAGAGAGATTTTCAGTATAGATCGCGTGGGGCCTTTGACTCACAAATACTAAGTAGTCAACACAGTTGGAGAGTGTCACTGTAACAAAAAAAATCAAGTTGTAGAGCTTGGGAGTTGTAGTTGGGAGCTCTGAAACACGTTTTCAGGTATCAAAACTCCATAGAAATTCATTCAAAAGCTCCAAGAGATATTTTGCTTCAGCTATTAAAGAACCACCATACCCTAGAATGATAACTTAGCCAGAGCCAATAGGAGCAATGGAATGACCTACCATTTTTCACTTTAAAGTAGAATTACATTACAGATAAATAATTGAAATGAATCTCCTAACAATTATTAGATGAAGCTTTAACAAATATAAATGATGTTTTTAAGAGTTATGTGCCCTCTAACTAGACCAAAATAATCCATTGAGGATGGTAAAATTATATTAAGAACTAAAACTATGTCTTGATTTTTAAAATACAAATGTTCAGTACGTGTGCCTGTTTACTAAACTCAGCTAAAGCCAGGCATGGTTAAACATGCTGCAGTCCTGCAGTTGAGAGGGTAAGGAAGTAGGATTGCAAGTTTGAAGAAAGTGGCCTATGTAATGAGTTCTACTAAGTCCCAGGACAGGATGAAGATTAAGAAAATGAAAGGAAAGGGTTGGGTGAGATGGCTCAGTGGGTAATGTGCTTGCCATGCAAGCCTAAGGACCTGACATCAGATCCCCAGCATACACATAAAATGATGGTTGTGGTGGTGAGTATATATAATCCCATCACCAGGGAAACATAAATAGGAGAATCCTTAAAGTGTTCTGGCTAGCCAGTCTAGTTGAATCAGCGAATTCCTTGCTCAGTGAGGGGCTCTTATCTCCAAAATGAGGGGAAGGGATTGAGGAAGATTCGCAATTTCTGGTCTTCACATACATGAGACTGCATGCATATCTGCATACACATTGGAGCACATATACACACTGTACACACAGGAGAATATATATATATATATATATATATATATATATATATATATATACACAAGAAGGAAGGAAGATGAGGGAAAAAGGGAGAGAAGGACAAAGAGAGGGAGTGAAGTCAACTATTAAAGGTTAACAGTTAAATATACCAAAGCTTTATAGAGAGGGGAGGAAAGTTTTGATTGTTCAGTTCAGGGCACTGAATTCCAGTCCTTATATGTTAAGTGAGAAGTGAAACACTGTGTTATGCTGTTATTCTAGGGGAACACTGTCCTGTATGGACTTCCTACAATGGCTATTTCCTGTATGTATAAAATAATATTTTGATATGCACAAGAAGACCTAATTTCATGAAAATAATAATAACTGGCTAATAGCCCTGGATATTCTACTGTTCTCTATGCTGAATACTCAGCATTATATTTGTTAGCACTTAAAAATCTTGACATCATTCTTATATAGACAAGTATACAGAAAACACTTTTATAGTTGATCTTTTTAAGAGAGCAAGCGGAGCATGTGGGTCTTGATGGGGAGAACGGGAAAAGGGTAATTTGCAATTACAATCTAAAAAAATGGTCATAAAGAACATAAAATTTACCAGATAAAACAATATAATATGTTAAAAACCAAAAATGTTTATAAAACAGAAAAACACTCCAAGTTACATTTAGAATTACTCTAGCTCTCACATAATAATGTTCTAAAACCATGAACCAATAAAAAACTAATTTCATTGGATATAGTATGAGTGCAATCAATAGCAGCTTGAGTTACTTATGGTCCACTACATTTGGACTTTACCCTCTAGTACACACCAGAAACTCTGGTTGATGTCTAAATAAACCTAATGTAATTTAGTAGACTAACCTTCAGGCAGTTTCTAGCCTTGTGTACACACACACACACACACACACACACACAACAAACACTCATACTCCCTCACCCTGACATCCTGAAAGAGTCCTTGCCTCTGTTCAGAGTAGACCCCCAAAAAGAAAACTAACTAGCTTTAGAGGGTCATTCACTATTAACTGTATTCAGTAGCCCCAAACAAATGTCTATTATCTTCAGATCAAGATGTTATTATGCATATCAAAATATTTATATTTAATTTTTGTTTTTAAGTCTAAAGATGTTAGTGAGGCTACAATTGCTCTGCTTCATTTCTGCCTTTCTCCTGGCTTCTTTTGCTAATCTTGAAGTTTTGTTTTCCTACTGTCATACGTTGAGTTTGGTAAGGACTGTAAGAAAAGACACAGATCTGCACACTGTTACAGCGGGCACAGTCCTACACACTAACAAAACACACAGTTCTGTACACTGTAACAAAAGGCATAGATCTATATACTACACTCAACCTTCAGGCCATCAGGAAAAATAACTCAAGCATTGGAGAACAACTCCAACAAAACGAGATCCCGCCTTATACCTAGAAAATGAATGATTTTCAGTTAAACATAGCTTGTCATGTGTAGTTATAGAAAACAATAATTAAATTCTGTTCTCCAGGAAACAGGAAGTGGTGGATGAGCCAAATACTTAAAAAGCTTGTACCGTGTAGGTCAGCATTCCTCGTGGCATTCATCCCTTTTGCTGCAGGAATGTAAGCTGAACTGAATGTACTTAAGTGTTTTTAGGACTAATGTGAAATTAAAAAAAACAAAAAACAAAAAAAAAAAAAAACCCTCTAACCACCACAGATTTCCTGTGTGTAACAAGTCAGTAGCAGCCAGTGTGGATACTCTTTGAAGACAACTGGACAGTCTTCAGCTCAATTCTTCTTTACATTATTATGCAGTGAAGCAGAATATAATACAGGCGAAATAAAATTGTGCACAGTCTATAAGGCTGCCTCTGGCTTTGTTCCTACCTCTACCCTTATCTACCCCTGATCCATCTCCACTTTAACCATTCAAGGTCATTTTACTCCCTTTTCACGAGGCTCCTCATGCATCTTCCACAGCATGATTCCTTTGAGTTGGGCTTTTAACTGATTCCCCTTTTAGGCTTAATTAAATGACATTTCTGTTGAGGAAGTTCATTCAGTGACTTTCATTCCCCAAAACTGTTTTCCACGATTCTCTTATCTAAGCATAGGTTATTTTTCTTTCCATGCCAGGAACTCTTGATGGTTCAGATCCATAGGAACCAGTAAAAACCTTCCTCCAGGAAAGATTCTGAAAAGCGGTAAAGCCTTCCTCTGGTCTATGAATGAGAGTTTACAAAACATTGACCAGTGTGTACAAAACCTAGCAAGTGCAGCTTACTCTTCTGGATGACTGTAATTTGCAGGTGCTCCCTACAAAGCCTTCCTACGTCCTACTTCTGGCATTCTGGTTGTTGGACATTGTTGGTGCTGCTCCATTATAGAGTGCATGGCCCACCCAATCCCAGATTTTCTGTGCATGTGTCAGTTCTTGCTTTATCCCTTCATCACCCCATACTGGTTTCCAGAACCAACACATTCAGGACAAAGTTGCATCCCTTAGGGTATTATTTTGCACTGTATTATTATCCAATTCAAGAGAAAGCTCCTTGAGAGTAGCACCTGCTTAGCTCAACTCTCTATAGCCAATGGTTGAGTTATAATGGGCATTGACTCTCTTGTAAGTGAACGAATTAAGTAACTAATGAAAAGCTAATTACACCTTCTACCTACACACCCTCATTACTTTTACAGCAGTATATATACGTTACACATTTTCAGAGTTAGAATGAAGTGACTGTGGACTGGTATTAGTAAATTTTCTTTTGACAGTGAGGAGCTACCTGAGGAAAACCATTAAGGGAATAGGATTTATTCTGCCCTTAAGTTCCATAATGTAATGATATTAAGACAACACACCTCCATTCCTAAAGGAAATAATATAGGAATATCAGAGATAGATTAGCTCAAAGCAAGCCCAAAACCCCAAAGGGCAGACAGCAAACCCATAGCAACATGTCTGGCATCAAAACCTCATGTTAAAATCGACTGGGCTGCCGGGCAGTGGTGGCACACACCTTTGATCCCAGCACTTGGGAGGCAGAGGCAGGCAGATTTCTGAGTTCAAGGCCAGCCTGCTCTACAGAGTGAGTTCCAGGACAGCCAGGGCTACACAGAGAAACCGTGTCTCGAAAAAAAATGTATCTGGGCTACAGATGAGTAGGTATCCCTGCCCTCTCACCCTAGGGACAGCAACATTCTCTCTCTCTCCCTCTCCCCCACCCTCTCTCCTTCCCTGCCTCCATCACAATCTACATTCATTGAAGCAGTTCTTCAAAAGTCTTGCCATCTCCAAAATCATGGTGTCTTCACTGTACCTTCTCCTTCAACTTACAGCTCCAAGTTTGACCCACCAAGAAGCTCATCTGTCCAGGGACAGATTACCACAGGAGCTTTCTAGAACCTTGGTGCAAGCTTCCATACGTTCTGCTTGCTAGTAAAAACAAGCATCCTGTGGACAATGCCAAACCCTGCTACAAGCTCTAGATGTAGATGAACCACAAGAGGGACTACTTTCTATCAGGAGGGACTACTGTAACCTTCTATGTCAATATCAAGGAACCAAGTAGAGACGACTCCTTCATTGGCCACCATTCATGCTGCCACTGCAGAGTACAGTGCAAAGGTTCTCTTTATGCCAGTCTTCATAATGGGACTCCTTTTGCTTAAAACCACCTTATGCACATGTCCCTTTCCTTGGTAGCACACATTTTTCATATCTTTCTGCTCTACTTTCTCTCATCTCTCACTATAAATCTGGCTATAGACAGCAGTAGAGACTGAATGTTACATTTGTCTTGAAATTTCCTTTACCAATTATCCCATTACTTCTGAGTTCCACTTCACAAGAACTTTCAAGACACAGGAATGATATTGCCAGTTCTTTCCCACAATATAATAAGAATGACTTCTAGCAAAGTTCTCAGTAGAACTTTTGTTTCCCTCTGAATCTTTCAAACAGTGTTCACTGGCCACATTCTCCCTTCATTCTCCTGCACTTTAAGAACTGCCCTTAAGCTCTGCTTGCAGGATTCTGGGGCTTCACACGGTCACAGCTCAAAACTCCTTAAAGCCCCTCCCTCTACCCAGTAAAAATCCTACCAGCTATGTGGTACAGCTCCCAGCACAGCCACAACCCTACTTCTTGCTTTTCCTGTTGTGTGGCAGAGTACTGGACATGAACAACCTGAGAAAGGATGGACTGATTTCATCCCCTAGTCTGAGTGGTCACAGCTCATCAGTGCTGAAGGCTTGGCAAAGTTTTTGACAGCTCCTGTGGTAGTAGCAGAAACAGAAGCCAGGAACCAGAGTGGGGCCAGGCTATACCTCTCAAAGCCTGTGATCAGTGACCTACTTGCTACCAGACCTCACGTATTACAGGTCCCCAAAACTTTTAAAACAGAACCACCATCTGGGTACCAACTGTTCAACCATATCTATCTACTAGATGTTTTTTACATTCAAATCCAAGCAGGTCCCATTCATCTGCATCTATGTCCCTGAATCACCTCTGGAGAACTCTTTCTCAAAAATTCAAGGCCCAGAAAAATAAGTAAGGCAAAAGATGACAGAAGACCAATACCGAGGTTCTACAATTTAAATGTCAATGACATGTGCATGAATGTGAGTATGGGGTAGAAAATGTGTCTGTCGAAATGTAGGCTTTCCCATTTAACTTATAGCCACCTCATACATGAATTTGGTATTTTCCATTATGTTCCAGTTAGACATTTGGGTCACCCGAAGTGTATGTTGCAAAATTTTTCCCAGGCAATTACCATAAGCATACCCAATCTCTTCCTTCAGTTTCAGTGGGAAACATTTCTCCTATTCATATCAATAAAACAATCCGTACATTGTATGAGGCATAGCTCCACACCCACACTGATCTCCCTGCAGATTTCAGCAGCGGTGACTTCATCATTTTTATATGCTCTTTTCAAAAGCAGACAAAAGCTCTCGGGTGTAAAAAGTTATAATATCCACAATTTTCTGCTTTTCTGAAAATTATGTGCTGGAAAATACAATGCCACAAAAGATAAACCTGCTTTTATAATGGGAGAGAAATCTACAGAAAAGCAGACAAATCCCTATCCAAGGAAGCCACTTCTCTCAGACTTAACTATAATCCTGTCAAATTTTAAAACATCATACTGATTTTTTCTTTCATCTGCCTTTGAAAGATATTAACAAAAAACATTTTGCATTAACTCACTCTAACTGATGCATTGATTAAATGACCTTGTACAAATTAAAAGCAGGATTTTTTTTATTTCAAAATAAGTGAGGAAATAATGGGGCGGTTTTGAAGATAAGTGCACACCACACTGTGCTGATGTACAGAAAGCTACACAAAATTGTTAGGTTTCAACATTGGAAGAGGAAGAACATCCTGATGAGGATCTGTAGTCTGACAGTTAGCAAAGCTAGAAGCCAGAGAGTACTAAGCAGGAATGAGAGCTCATTCCAACATCCACCAAGATCTTAAAGGACACCCAAACTTCAATTTTAGAAAATCTGAGGTGACATGAAGAAACATGGAAGTTCTCACTTTGCTAAGGATGTTGGGATTCTGGAGCCACAGAACATTTAAAACTGTAGATTAAAATACTCCTGTGGGGCAAAGTATCAGCAAAGAGGTCTAGATTGATAAAAAAAAAAATTAATTAGACCATGACTAAATAAAAGGTCCATGAGTTAAGGAGAGGGGTGGTGAAGGTGGAGGTCTCAGAGAGAATAGGGCTATAGTGGCCCCTTCTCAGGAAAACAACTTCAGAAGAGCATCCTGTCATTGAGCTAGAAACTATAGGATAAGCTTGAACTTTCCATTAAAAGGAGGTGAAATTGTCTTTTTTAAAAAAGAATACTAATGGAATCTAAAGGAAGCATGAAAAATGAAGGAATACAAAATTCGATGTTCCCATAAATAACGATGTAATCCAGGCAGACATATCTACAAAACAGATTCAAACTAGCTTAGCATTTAATACACTAAATGGAGTTGTAAATAATCAGCCTTGGAATACTTAGAAACAACAGAAGAAAATCCTGTCATTGCAGAAAGGAAGAGTCTGTAGTTGCTATAAATGAAGCATTGCAGAAATGAAGAGTTGCTACAAAGACTGTAGCAGACAATTAATGTGTACTTATTTCCACAACAAAGAATGTGCACCATCAATATCTTTTATCAAACCCCGTCAACTTTGTAATGTGGATGTTCTTGATATAGTGCAGAAGCTGATGAACTTAGGCAGCAAACCTAACCTCTAAATGCCAGATATTATGGCTGTTTCTCTGCTGTCCAAACTCTAACCCGAACTCCAAAGGACTTTTGGGATCATATCATATATGTTAAAAATTCATCACATTAGTTATAAATTCATCTTGGAAGTGAACTACTTCAATGAAAACACAAAATGATGTTGTTTAATTTGGTTTTGTCTTGAATGATCTTGTTTTTTTCCAAAGAGTGATCTTGTTTTGTGATTATGAGTTTTGCTGGGTATAGTAGTGTAGGTTGGCATCGGTGGTTTCTCAGAGGCTGCAAGACATCTGCCCAAGCCCTTCTATATTTTAGAGTCTCTTTTGAGAAGTCAGGTGTAATTCTGATAGGTCTGACTTTGTTTGTTACTTGGTCTTTTTCTCTTACAGCTTTTAATATTCTCTCTTTTTCCTATAAATTTAGTGTTTTGATTATCATGTGGTGGGTGGATTTCCTTTTCTCATCCAATCTAATTTGTGTTCTGTAAGCTTCAAGTATATTTATAGGCATTTCTTTCTTTAGGTTGGGGAAATTTTCTTCTATGATTTTCCTGAAAATATTTTCTGGATTTTGGAGCTGTGATTCTTTGCCTTCTTCTACTCCTATGATTCTTAGGATAGGTCTTTTCATGATAGCCAAGATTTCTGAATGTCTTCTGTCAGAATTTTTCTAGATTGAACATTTTCTTTGGCTGATGATTAATTTCTTCTATAATAGTTTCTACACCTGAGATTCCCTCTTCCATCTCCTATATTCTGTTGGTGATGCTTGCATCTGTTGTTCATGTTCTCTTTCATAGGTTTTTTTTATCTCCACGATTCTTTGAGTTTCTGTTTTATTGCATTTATTTCTATTTTCAGGTCTTGAACAGTCTTATTCATTTCCTTCACCTATTTAATTGCATTTTCCTGTATTTCTTTGAGGAATTTATTCATTTCCTCCTGACAGGCCTCTATCCTCTTTATAAGATTTGATTTAAGGTCATTTTCTTGTGTTTCTTGTGTTCCTACTAGGGCTTGCTCTAGTAGGATAACTGTGCTCTGAAGACATCATATTGCCCTGGCTTTTGTTGATTCTGTTCTTACACTGGCTTTGAGTCATGTGGTTGTCCCTGGATCTTCCTACTGTAGCAAGTATCAGGAAGGCAGCTTCGTAGTTCCAGTGGAAGAATGGGGACAAACAGGTATAAAGAGGGAACAGAGATTGAAGGCCTGGGCAACTGGACCAACTTAAGACCCATCCCATAGGAGAGAACCAACCCCTGACACTATTAATAATACTCTGCTACACTTGCAGACAGGAACCTAGCATAACTGTCTCCTGAGAAGCTTCATCCAGTAGCAGATGGAAACAGATGCAATGACCTGCAGCCAAACATCAGGTGGAACTCAGGAAGTCTCATGGAAGAGGGAGGGATAGAAGTGAGCAAGCTGGAGGGGTTAAGGACACCACAAGAAGACCCACAAAGTCAACTAACCTGGGGCTCACAGAGACTGAACAATCAACCAAAGAGCATACAGGGACTGGACCTATACTCCCTACACATTTGTAGCAGATACACAGGTTGATCTTCATGTGGGTAGAGTCTGTCTCTCGATTCTGTTGCTTGCTGATTGATCCCTGTGCCTTAACTGGACTGCCTGGTTGGGTCTCAGAAGGAGAGGACATGCTCAGTCCCATCTTCAGCCCTAGATGTCTCAGGGCTGGATAGTACCCAAGGGGGTTTTCCCCTCTCTGAGGAGAAGAGCGAGGCATAATGGGGGGAGGGATTTGTAAGAGTCAGACTGGGAGGGGGCTTTGTGATCAGGCTGTAAAGTGAATAAATATATTGATTAATGGAAAAGGGGCAAAAGAGAAAACACAAAATGAATTAAACTGTAATAAAATCAATTAGGCAAACAAAAACATTTCAAAACATAAAGCTGTCATCAAAATGCTTGTAGAAATCTTCAGTGATGAAAGATATAAACAGTTTCAGTATCTATCACATGGCTGCTTCTGTTTTCCCAGCCTTAATAATAGTTTAACTATGAAGCTGATCAATTCATAATTGATACAAATACATGAATTTTATTAGCATCATGACTATCTCATCTATGGTCACAATTGTCTTTCTTTTCTCCCTTCATCTTCATCTCTGATACTTATAAGAAACATAATTTACTAGAGTCTAGTGTGCACTGGGCATTAGACCTCCAACTGTATCTGAGGCATACCATGGCACACAGCAACAAGCAGGACTTTTAGACCATGTCACATATGAAGATGAGGACCATGAGAAACACACAAAAGCAGTGGTTCTCAATCTGTGGGTCACAAACCACACAGGGGTCATGTTGGGGATGGTTTTTTGTGCTATGTAAAGGTTGTCTTTGTATTATTCAAATGCTTATTTCTGTACCTGCAGAGAGTTGAATACAGGCTGGAGTTTGGAATTGTTATTTTTATGAGTCTCACCAGTATCAGTGTTCTTATAAATATTCTTCTCCATCACCTCTAATTGCTTAATAAAGAGCTGGTCAGACAGTTAGCTGGGCAGGAGAGAATACAGGACTTCCAACCTAAGTCAGGGGGTCCCAAAAAAGGGATCAAATGGAGAAACAGAGGATCACAAGAAGAGTGTGGAGAGACCAGGAGGATTTGCCATAACATCTCAATGAGAGAGTAGCCATGAGGACACACATGGAGCAGAGCAAGCCAGGGCAAGACGAGATGGCAAGTAATGGGCCATAGGTCTAGTTATTAGCAGCCTAGTTGGGTTAGAAGAGCTCAGAGCCTGCCCAGCTTAGGCTTGCAGCTTGTTCATAAATATAGCAGGTCTCTGTGTCTTTATTCAGGACCTAAAACAGGATAGAAAGTGCATAGAAAGGCCCAGCAGTTATTTGAAAAGAAGACAGCATAGATAACCCGCTAAATAATTATTTTCACAGGGTCATAGATCAGATGTCCTGCTTATCAGGTATTTACATTACAATTCAAAACAGTAGCAAAATTATAGTTATGAAGTAGCACCAAAATAACTTTGCAGCTAGGGATCACCACAACATGTGGAACTGTACCAAAGTCTTCCAGGACTAGGAAGGTTAAGAACCGCTGCCCAAGATGAATGGACAGGGATGGGGTATGCTTCAGTCCCAGTATTAGGAGAATGAAAGATCTTAGGGAAGGAGGAAATAGCAACATTTGGTTTGAGTGACTTGTGTGCTTTTGCAATGATGCTGCCTTTATACCACAAAAATGTGTGACAGTTGATCCAACTCATTCTTTGAATGCTTACATTCAGTTCACTTCTTAGCACTTCCTCAAGAAGATGTCCTACAGATGCTTCATCTTTTGTGTTCATGACCACACAAATCTCTTGTGAAATTTTCTCTGCAAGTAGAAATAGAAAAGTTTTAAAATTGTATCATTTAAAGAAAGCACAGAACAAAGTCCTATTATCCTGAAACTTATGCTTGCTTGATGTTTATCCCCTTGAGTAAGATGAGGGACAGTCTAGCTCCAAGCTAGGTGCAGTGACCAGAGCTACCTACTAACACATCCTTGATTCTATTTACCAAACAGGCCAATGCACTCATACATTAAATGTTATGTAATAACCATCCATTATGCACAGAGATGAGAAGTGAGAGATCTTGGTCTGTATTTTAAAGGAAATAACTAAAAGTGACAATCATTTGTGTGATGACTGCCATTCCTCTTTGTTCATAAGTACACTCCCAGATTCTCAGAGATTTTCACTTATAGGTAGATATATCCTTCTGCTCATGGCCAAATTTTCCCTGCCATACATCTACATTGTCAATTCAATACAGTACAGTTCCTGTTTGGACTCTTACCAAAACAAATGGAATTTTTCCTCAATCTTGCATGGCTTATTTGAAATGGCTTAAAAGTTAAAATATGAACCATGTGACACAGAGGCATTCACTGCTGAACTTTCTGTTCAAGCTCCCAAAAGATATGAAGTCCTTCTCTGGAGAATCCAGAGATACTAAAGAATGTTGCTACAGCTGTCAAGTACTGAGTCTTAAACTAAGGCAACAAATCCTAATTTGAAATAGTATCTCTCAATCAAACATTGCCTGGATCACCATTGACTCTGCTGCTTCATACATGGGCTGCTTATGTAATATGTTTTCTACATGAATTTATCAATGAATACTCTTTTCAGAAAAGCTCGAAAAGACAGTTAAAATAACACCAGCTAATAATACTCCTGTTCCTAATTCCCAATTTACGAAGTGTCCTGTCTATTCCCAAAGCAATATTAACAGAAGCCATGGTGACCATAGAGGAAAGAATTATTATGACTATGTATCTTGAAATCAGAAGCCTTCATTACAGATAAGTGGCTGACTTTCATGAGATCCCTGGGGCTTTTGTGGTAGAAAAAGTACACATATCCCAAAATGTACGTTTATAGGCCTATAACTACCCAACAGGACCAAAAAGTGGGTAGAGGAAAAGCATGGCGCACTTAGTGAGCCTTCAACCATCCCCATAATCTTTTATTGCCACTATCCCACTTACTGCCTCAAAATAAGAATGCATGAATTTTCTAAGAGTTATAATTCCTGTTTCCACACCAGGTTATTTAAAAACAGGTCTGCCCAAAGACCACACCTTCCTACAATGAT
Organism: Mastomys coucha; assembly: GCF_008632895.1. NCBI lineage: Eukaryota > Metazoa > Chordata > Mammalia > Rodentia > Muridae > Mastomys > Mastomys coucha. The sequence continues at coordinate 52,224,174 of NW_022196912.1, read as the reverse complement.
ACCCAACTTGTAGCAGTTTCTATAAAATGCTGTTCACATAACTCTTTGCTCAGACCCTTCAGTAAAGAAAAGTAAGTATACATAAACAAAGTAATTTCAGTGGATTGTGACTGACAGAGTCCTTTTATTCTAAACATGGATTTACTACACTAAGCTATACTACTTTTCTACCATCTCGTCTCTTTGGGGTTCTGTTTTCCTATGGATAAGGTTCTACTAATTTCCAAAACTTTCCAGATCCATAACCCTGATAAAATCTAGTTTGATGATGAATGGACATGAGTGAGCCAGACTGTGTTATGACACTACCAACTTAAGGAACAGACTGCTGAAAAAATCAGATAATTTTGATAATTAAATGAGATTAGAGCTTACTCTAGAAAGGTGAGTGGGCTTTGCTTAGGAGTGGCAGCAAGGAACTTGAAAATAATTCAGTGGAAAAAAAAGATGGAAATGGGTTGAGCTAAAAAAAAAAAAGAAAGAAAGAAAGAAAAAGAAAAGAAAGAAAAATAAAAAAAGGACCCTTAAACATAGTGTGATCAATAGGAAGCAAAACTACTTGGGGGCAACGAAATGATTTAACAGGAAATAATACTAAGGATACTTGGTGAAACCAAAGTAATGAAGGTCCTTCTCAAAAGACTCTAAGGTAGCCATCCTTCAACCAGAGTCCTTTGAAATGAAGTCAACACAATCAATAGATAATATACTCAAATACTTGGAAGGAAACGTGGCTCTACAGCACCCTGTGTGTATGCCTAGAAACATTTTGAAATGTTTCCATTGCACAAAAAGTTGAATCTATGACTACAGCATTATCTGTCAACTCAGTGTTTAATGTGTCAGTGCCACAATCATTTTTGAAAAATTGGTAAACTACAAATAATTAAGAGATTTTTCAAGGAAAAAACAAGTAACATAAATTGTCCCTTCCTTGTTTAAACCATATATTCCTTATGCAGTGATAATCTTTCTGTTCAATGTAAATTAATAGTAACAAAACTAAAGCTAGAAGCCTTCTATCACTAAAAATGAACTCCAACTATATTTTGCATTTATCTTAGACTGTATTTCAGCTATTATAAATACAGAACTTTATTGTAGGTTTTTTATTCAGTTATTTATTTACTTACCATCCCTTCTCCCCTCCTATTCTCTCCCTCACCCCTCCCATGCCCCCATTCACTCCTCCCTGCATTCTCCTCAGAAAAGAGGAGGCTTCCCATGGATATCAACCAGCCTTGGCATATCAAGTAGCAGTAAGACTAGCGGCAGTTTCTTCTGTTGAGGCTAGACAAGGCAGCCCAGTTAGAGAAAAGGATCCCAAGGCAGGCAGTGTAGTCAGAGACAGCCTACCCCTCAAATTCTCCTCCGTCTTTTACCTCTGAACATTTTGTAAGCAGGACAAATTGTAGTTCTAAGGTTTTGCAACTGGGTTGTAGATGTCCAGTCTCTCCATTAGACATCTTGCTGGGTTATAGGAAACAGCTGGCTCAGGTTCCATATCCTCCATTGCTAGGAGTCCTAGCTAGGGGGACCCTCATAGATTCCTAGGAGTTTTCATTGCCCTAGCTTGTCCTAGAGATAACCTCCAATCCAGTTGTCTCTTCCAGTACATTTTTCCTCAGTTCTTCCGTGTCCTCATCACTCCTGTTCCTGTTCCCTCCCCTTCTCCCTCTCATCCACCTCATCTATTACTCTTTCTCAGTGAGCTAAATACAGAACATTTACGTATGGATCATTCATTGCCAAGAAAATTTTCCAATCAGTTTCCATAATTCTGAGTTTTAAAAGAAAAAACAAGCTTAAAATACTGACTCTTTCAGTGATCATGATTCATCTCTCATTTCTGGGTATCTTCCTTCATTATTCTTAAGTAACAGTGGTTTACAGCATTTAGCACAAAGTCATTTTAGTTTGTTCTCAATTTCTCATTAGTAACAGTTCAGTTGATTTTCTAATTTTACCTCATATTTCAAAATTGTGCAAAATAATGTAAAATAATATATACAGATCGTATAGTAATTTTGCTAAGTTTATTTATAAGCTCTAGTCTTTATCATATATACACACATATAAACATAGGATGATTAAAGTCTTTTCTCCTTTCAAAATCATAATTGTGTCTGATAATTTTAAATAAGATTTTAAATTCTGATTAAGTCCTATCATATTCATAATAAATAGCTAAACTATTTGAAGGTGAAAACTGTTTTTTGTCTACTCTAGAAAACTGAATAAGACTAGTGTCATTCTGAAATTTTCAGTTTGTAAGTAGTGTCGCTGTTTCAAATTACTAGAGTTTATAAGCTCTATTCTGTATCAGTTTAATGCATTGTATTTAACTTAAAATAAGTCTACATAAATTCGTATGACTGTCAGCAAAGAATGTCTATAATGGCCTCGATGTCCTCAGGAACTTAATGTTCTTTTCTTATTTGGTCATAATTGTTTAAGCCTTTAGTACTTGTCCTGATTAACTCTGCCAATTTACTAATCATTATATTAGCATTTTCCCAGAAAAGTATTTGTTACTAAAGTGCTATGTAATAATATATATGTATAGGCCTAATCCATCAGCCACTTAGCACACAGTTATGTGGATGGAAGAGAAGGACTCATGGAAATTATAAAGTAAATGCAGCAAAAAAAAACCTGTTGTGTTGTCAATATGTGAAACCAGGTAAAAGCATGGAAGTTGCCTGTGAGGTTCTTGTACCCTGTAATCTTGAAAACATTTTAGAATTAAAACGTATTCTCCCTTTACAAAACAAATAAGATACAAAGACATTAATAGTAAAAGAAATTAAAATTCCCTTCCTTACATATTAAAGATCATGATGGCAAAACCTAAGTGAGGATGGGCTAGATTCAAGGCCGAGGAATAATGATAAATGGTTGTGCTTTCTGGGTGGTCAGCTCATATAATAAAATTTCCCACTGTTTGTATATCATATCATACTGTGCTTTGAGAGAGGACAGCTGTGTTCTTATGCTTTCTATGGACCATATGTATATATCATCTATTAACATTGGCTATTTTAATCTGTTCTACTCCAAGACCAGGCAGTCAAAACCTCCCACCAACTCTTCTAACCCTGTGCCTCTGCCTGGATGAGTACCTTTTTCTACTCCATATTCTTCAAAGGCTCAGACTTACAGTACTCAACGGGTTTCTAGCCTGTGTTTTGTGAAGTTCTGAAAGCGATATGATGCATAGCCAGTTTGGAAGCTCTGCTTAGCTGACACTAACTTTGTATAATTTGGGGATCATAAAATCTTCTTTACATAAAAAATATGCTAATTGCCTACCATAGCTGATTAGCTCCCCTCAAGCAGTGTAAATCTTTTGAGGTAACATTTCTGTTTTCTTTAATCTTTTTCCATAGTGTGGCAACTGGAGGATTGTGAGTTTAGAAAGACGTGGTGAGCCACCCATGCACCGAGTCTTTCGGCTTCTGATGTAAAATTATTGAAAAGAACAAAAGCTAACCCCAACCAACCAGTAGTTTAACTGCATGTCTCACCAAGGTTTACACTTCAGCAATACTCTAAATGATCTCCCAATAGTCTAAAGATGACATAGGAACATGAATAACACATTTACCAATTATAGGTAATGGGAACTGGACAAGCATTCAATAACCAAGTTTTCTACAAATTCAGTTCAGTATCTGAGATGCTCCTGGAAGTCTTAGGTCATACCCTGGTAAGTGTTACCACAACGAATTGAAAGTTAACACTAAAGATCAATTTTTAAGAAAAATCAAACAAATATTCTTCTACTGAGCTACCCCAGTTTATACTATCTACATAAATACAATCTGAAAAAGAAATGATGATCATAAATGGGAATATATATTTAAAAACCTCTGTCTCATTACTGAAATAATGATTTAATTAGCATTTACTTCCTGAAATGCTACAGTATGTATCATTGAATAAAGCCATGGAATTGTGGGCCATTCTGGTTCTATTATCTCACTACATCAGAACCAGGGATCGCAATGAAATGGGGAGATAGCTCAGTGAGTAAGACCACATAAAAGCATGGGGGCCTTAGTTTGAGTTCCCAGCATCCACAAAAGTTTCTAAGCATGGAGTGGAGGAAACAGGATGCCTGATGCCAAGGTTAGTGACAGACCCAAGCTCAAACCTATGTCAAAGAAAACAAAGCATGACAAACAGGACATTGTAAGACTTCTGGCCTGTACGCATGCATTGGGCATAGGCATACACACACACACACACACACACACGCATGCTCACGTGTACACACATGCACAAGTACATGCACACATAAGCATAAATTCATGCACACACATACTTGCATGCACATACAAACACGTTTTTAAAAATTCTGTATTAATGTCTCTAATATATCAAAACTGATTGATACAATTAAAATATCATGATATATATCTTTTGCAGAACACAAAGCCAGTCAGTAATGTCAGAGATTGTGATTTTTTTAAAGACTTATTTATTTATAATGAGTACACTGTAGCTGTCTTCAGACACACCAGAAGAGGGCGTCTAATCTTATTACAGATGGTTGCTGAGAACTGGACTCAGGACCTCTGAGTCAGTGCTCATGACCACTGAGCCATTTCTCCAGCTGGAGATTGTGATTATGTAGTACCTCTAACCTTAGGGAAAATATAAATCTAAATATGATCAAGTTTCAAGATCTAGTTATATCATCGAAGAAAAAGAACTTAAACCACAAAGGACTAAACAGACATCAACATTCAGATCACCTGTAGGCCAAAACAAAAGAAAAATCATTTTTTAAAAGCTGATAAGGAAACATTAAGTAAATTTCAAATGTCTTTTGTTTAAGAAAAAACACACAGTTATAAGTAAACTGGCATGGTAATGCATGATTATGATTCCAACTCTTGGAAAGTGGAGGTGTAAAGACTGCCATGAATTCAAAGATGCCTGGCTACATAGATCAGCCAGGGCTACATGGCCAAAAGCCATCTCAAAAGAACGAATGTGATTCAAAAAAAAAAAAAAAAAAAAAAAAAAAAAAAAAAAAAAAAAAAAAGTCAGAATAGTGGCACTTGGGAGTCTGACACAGAAGGATTACACACTCAAGGTTACAAAATGAGAACATTCACACATATACAGAGGAAGGAGCACTGAGGGAAGCATTGTAAATGTGAATGACTTCTACTATTGAATACAATATGGCTCTGGACTGTGTAAAGATCTGGGGAAAACAATAACCTGAATATGCAGCAGTCCTCTTGCCCACTCTACTTCTACTCACCCAGAATGTGTCTTGGGCTGGGGAGATGGCAGAGTCAGCAAAGTGTTTATCACAGGAGCCTAGATCTTCAGAATGCCCCATCCTCCCCCGACACTCCTCCCCACCCCCCATGGTACTGTGGAGGGGGGAAAAGAAAATAAGACAGAATCAGGTGGATCCCTGGAACTTGCTCACCAACCAGTCTTATCAATTAGTGAGCTACATGTTCAGTGAGAGACCTATCAAAAAAATACAGCAGAGAACAGTTGAGGAAACACTAAGTTTTAACCTCTGAACTATACAAAAGCCATTTGTCAATTTTAATATATTTTTTCAGTTCTAAAATTATTATTTGATTCCTAACATTTCTACTATCTTTGAGATTGTTTCCATATCTCAAGGACTGATTAGTGTAGCACTTCCTTAATTGGTGCTTTAAAATATTTGTCAGATAGTTAAGGGAATAGAATAAATTCCACCAGTCTTTTTCTTTGTTCATTCTTTGTTCATTTTCCCTCTAACTTTGTGTCAGTGATGGCTGTGACAAGAACAGCAGTTCTGTAGAAATAGCAGGCCCTAAATTATCTCAGATATGCACATTTCCCATGGATCGGAAGTTGCAGAGGCTTTGAAATGAGAGCAAGCACTGTTATCATGCCTCGTCCTCTCCTGTTGCTAGGTTCTGGGCATAAGCGGAGCCATTGCAAATGTGAAGGAGTGTAGCAAGGTCTCATTTTTCCAGGAGAACATTGAAAGGGGAGAAGGGACAGAAGGGATATGGTGGTCTAGCAGTACAAACTCGGTTCCAGGTGTGCCCTTTGAGCTGCCCACAGATGGATCAGACCCAAAATTCCATGCTGTAGAGTCTTAGAGTAGGTCTAAGTAATAAACAACATCCTTGATAGGCCACTGAGCAACACCACGGAACACAGATCCACACAAAACCATGGAAGCTTTGAGAAACATAATGGATACTGGAAATAACACAACAGGGTTAAAGCAGGGGCTATGAGAAACTGAATTTACTAATGAAACACTAACAACTTGAACAGGACCCAAAGATTTACAACAGACTATAACAGTATCTTACATTCAGAAAATTCAATATAAACAAGGTTGGTTGGTATCCAGGGAACTGGGAAAGTTTAACTCCATGGGTAAAGACTGTCAGTATAGATAATTTTGCTGAGCTCACACATATATCCTGGAATTATCTCACAAATATTTTAGAGCACAAATTAAGGAAGTGCTACACTAATCAACGTGCCATTACTTTGTACAAAAATAACATAGTTGGGCTTGGGGCTTTCTGTAATACCTACCCTAGAGAGAAACATGGGTGGCTGGCTTCTATCTGTTACCACCTTATTTACTTGATGCTTATAGCTTGTGACCTTTGACATTTTGAAATGACAGATTTTTTTTTTTTTTGCCTATATTTGAACTGACATTTCACTGATGGCAAATTAAGGTAATTTAAGCCTAAACAAACAAGCAAACTATACTTTCTCTAATCTTGACCCAAATATTTAACTTTCTAATTTACATCTTTCTTAACAATAAAATGCCTGGGAAACAAAGCTCCTTTTAAATTCATTCCGGCCTTCCTATTCTTCCTAATGAAAGCTTGACGCAAATGTTCTCACATATTCACACAAGATACCATCACAGCACTGTTTCCAAGAGGGTAAAGAACAAAAACTATTATGTACAAAGAAGTCTTGGTATTAATGGGGGAAATGTGGAAAATTAAGTATCAGTCAAAAGCCAGAAACATCAAAAAGCAAGGTTTCAGAGTAAATCTTAGCTGTCACTTGGCATTGTCCAAAGAAACATGTTTAATACAAATGGTACCATCACCAAGAGTTTAACAAGAAAACCCTGACAAGGACATGCCACAGAGGGAGAATGGCCCAGTAGCACCCAGTGGAAACCTGGCTTCCCCTTGCTCATCTTTTCAACTACATTCAAAAGTTTCAAAAGAGTTTTGCACTTAAAAAAATCACAATGCTGAGTAAATATTAAAAGATCCTTATGAAATTAAACCATCCATTTTCAATGTGCGTAAGACACCAAAGCCAACACAGTAAGTTCTGTTTGCATAATGCTGAACTAACCTTATTCGTGTGCAATTTATCTTATTCTTTCCAGTCAGAGCCTATTTAAAAGTGTCACTACACTCTTCCATGCATGTGCACAAAGGAATTCAAATGCTGTCTTGTCAGCAGAGTTTTGAAACCATCTGAGGAAGAAACAAGTACATATAAGGATACAGGTTTAGTGTTCTTAATATTGTAAAAGAAATGCACCTGTACCTCGATGTTTAAAAATGGGAGGTGGAGACGGTATTTTCCAAATAAAATATACATTTATTAGCCAGTAAAATGTCAGACAAATCAATTACCCTTTAAGTAAAACAAAGGCAAAACAATACACAATGACTAGGGAAAAGACACAGATCTTTATATGAGTTGATATTAACTAATTCTAACTAAAAGCAGCTTAAAAATCATTTTCAATTTTAACTTCTTTTTTTCACTTTTTACATAAAGCATCAAATAAAAAGAGGCACTGTGACCCATTTTTATAGCATAAGTCTACTCAAGTTTGTATAATTATAACCAGGGAAGAATAAGATGAATTTTTATAACACCCTTTAATCAGAAAACTGAATGTATTATAAGGTTTGCTGAAGGGCAATATTGAAAAAAATAAATACATACTGTTAATAAAGAAATTCCATAGGGGCTCTTTTTTTAGAAAACTTTTAGAAGATTGACCCTTTTGCCAAGATATGGTCAGCATATTAAATCCAGTGCGGTTTGAGACCATTTGTATGGTTTGCGTACATCTAGATAAAGTATGCTAGGACTGGAGGCTGTTACCACTTTAACATCTTTGGGGTTTGTCTGAACTTGCAGAACAGGCTTGGGTGGGCTCAACCAGTTCGTGGAAGGACAGAGGTGGGGGGAATACAATCCTTCTTTGTTCAGTGGATGTTTACAAACGCATCAGTCAGCCTAGGGTTTTGTTGTACTAATTAATCACAAGACTCTGAAAAGATTGTTTTCCTTTTCATTCAGGATAAAAGCTGGAAAGAGTTAAACATTAAATAACATGGACCAAAGTTAACATGCTACCTTAGGGAAAAGAAATGTTGGGGTTGAATTGTTTTATGTAAAAATAACAGTAATTTGTAACTAACTGCATCTTAGCACAGACTCTACCAGAGACAGCCATAAGGACGCCACTTTCCTTACGGCTTTCCTACTAACCATGGCACCCATGTAGGAACCCATGTAGAAATTAACAACCGAAGTCAAATATTAATGAAATAAGATTTTGTTTTTCTGGCAATGACGTTTCCATACTAAACCAAAGATGTTGATTTGATTGTAAATTAATATGGACCAATCACTTTATTTATATAACCAAATCTGTATTCCAATAAGTAGTAAATTTGCCAGTACAAAATGTTCTTGCATCTGACATGAGACTGTTTTATTTATTCTAGCAAAGTTTTATAATGTGAAAAATACTAAATGAATGAGAAAATAGTCACATCAAACCACTTGCTGCCCATTCAAGGGGAGAACAGCTGAAATATACCAGCATACAGCAGCATACACATGTAAAAAGGTACAAGCTTTACCTAAAATAGGAAGGTGCTGTTTACAAAGACTAGATTTATAAAAATAAAAAACAGAGGGACTTAACAGTATATACCTAATCATTTTTAAATAATTCTTCCATCATTCCATTTTTATGTTTATTTTATCCCTGGGCATATCTAGAAATTTACCAGTTAATTATCATCCAGTTTTTGGAACATGTGTGATGCTATCAGCAGGTACTCTAGAAAAAATACTAGAAAGCAAGATCTTTATTCTCAAGAAGGTCAGCTAAAGACACAGTACTGAACCAAAGGAATGATGACTGGACAGGTAGAATGTAGAAACTGCCAGGGTGCCCACTGAGAGAGCATTTGGATCCAAGATTGGTACCACTCTCATAGACAACGTGAACTTGGGGAGGTAGAGTCTAAACCTTAGACAGTCTAATACAATAGCCATTTTTATTCAGAGTCCCAAACAACTTAAATTCTAAGGGCACTCTGGGTATTAAGCAAGGTCATGTGAGCAAAGTTGTATATAGTCACAAAGGCAAGGTCACATGAGTGTAGGCTGTATACAGTCATGAGGACAACTCATGCTTGGAAGCATCACTCTGAATAATAGTGGGTAAGACGATGGGTGATCTCAAGGAAACCCACTGCTGTTATTACCCCTGAGGAGGGCCCAAATGCACGTTCTGCGAACATACCTATGTTATGGAGGAACAAAGGTTATAAAACTTTTGCTTTGCTTACTTGGAGTTTGCTCACAAGCTCAGAACTCTCAGACAGCTTGATTTATGGACGGTGTTCTGACCCAAGATCAACTCTAATGCTCAGAAAATGGGTCTGCATGGTTGGGGGTAAAAAGGCATGACCTTAAAAACAAGTTGGCATATCAGAGATGCATATCTGTCTTCCAATTTCGGAATTGCAGATCTTTTTTTTTTTCCAATTTTGAGACCCAGAGGAATGTCTACCCCATTTCCCTACCCATAAAATTGAAGGTATAATATCTACCATACACTAATATTATTTTAAATAATAAATGAGTTAGGATGCCTGGTATGAGTGCTATATGCCCTCAAACAACATAGCTACATTACAACAGTATTTATTAATGACATAGGGGTGGATGGACAGATAAACTGAACCTAGGAAGTTATATGGGAAGGGTAAGCCATATATTCCTAAACTATAAATCTTCAAGAAAAAAAAAACATGCCTGTATATGATGCCACAAATTATTAAACCCAAAGCAATATCAGCAGATATACAAGAAACAAAACAGGAGATATTCCTTCCATGTTTATTGAACTATGATTCTGAAGCAGGTTAAAATCATGTTGACTTTGTAAGCAACACTGAATCCACTAAGTTCTTAAAATAAAAAGACTTATTTTGTTATATGATTTCATGACAAAATGAGCACTGAACTTAAACTAACTAGAAACCTTGTGGTGTTTATCACATTCAACATAAACATTTATGTATCATAAGTGTCATTTTGTGGTGAATGAAATTCCACTGGTGATATAATAAGTGATGTATTTTTAGATACTCTGGACAGGTAATACTTTTCTGAGAAGGCATGGGTACTTAAATGAAAATCTAGGTCCAAGCACAGGATACCTCCTTATGACTTAGTACTCTGGGAATCATAATACTACCTACGTCATTGATTGGGGGAGATAAAGAGCTATAGACAAAATGCTCTAAACAGTGTTCAACAAAAAGCTAGAGCTCAATATATGCTGGTAGTTAGGGCTTACAAGTATATTATGCAGCCAGCCTGTGATCCCATCTACCCAAGAGGCTAAAGCAGGAAGGAAGATCACAAACTAAAGGACAACCTTGACAACTTAGACCCAATGTCAGATAAAAAAAAGGGGGGGGAAGAGGGGGTAGGAATGCAAGTCCATGGTAGACCACTTGCCTAACATTTTCAAGGCCACTGTTGCTTGGATTCAATCCCAAGTACAAAATAAATTAAATAAATCACAAAAGAACTTTGACCACTTATTAAAAGCGATTGTTAATTTTACACAACTATTTGACTGAGAAAGGGCTGTCCAAATAGCTGTTAAGCTCTGATTGTATCTGTGAGAGAACTGGAGTTTCTGGGAAAGGTCAGCATTTTAATGTGCATACAAAACAAAGAAATAGCCCGCATCACCAAGGGGAGAATAGGATTCATTTTATCCAGAGTCTGCCTAGAACAGGAAAACAAGAGACAGAGGAAGAATTCCCCTCCCTCTTTGAAGCTGAAACACCCAATAGTCTACATTTGATCTCAGTTTTAGTCCAAATAATAATGGGTATTCTGGTTCTCTGATCTTTGGGGTTTGATGGAAACAATACCACAGACTTTCTTGGGCTTCAAGCTTGGAGATGGTCATGGATAGAAGAACAAGGAAGCCATGACAAGGGAGAAGAGCATCTCACTCAGGACTCTGCATGAAGACTCAAGCAGGTGGGAATCCAGCATTCCTGCACAGTTAATGACATGCACTATGAAGGTTGTTAATGTGGAGATAATATTCGTTTATATCCAGATACTTAAGAACATGAAAACAGCAATGAAGCATGCTTCAGGCACAAATATATACACCCCTGAATACTGCCTTATTCCTCTCCCAGATATTATCTAGGAGTCTCACAAGCAAGACCATTAACTTTTGTTGACAGAGGAAACATCTTAACTTCCCATGCAGTCCTTGTGATCTTAGGTTTTATGGTACCAAATGAAATTTGTCCTCTTTCCCTTTGTCTGCACATCTCTAGAACTACCCGATGATCTCATGTAGATTCCTTAGCCACCCTGGGAAGATGGAAGGAACTTCAGAACCCACTGACATCAAATACATGAGAAGCCCACACCCACACATGGTTTGTGTACTCTTTCCCTGAGTACTTTTTTCCTAACCTGTTACAGAATAAAGCACTTATTAAACTCAAATTGTGCTTCATACTGACTTTTTCTAATTTTTTTTTTTTTTTTTTTTTTTGCAGCAAAGTCAAGAATCTCAACTTCACCTTAGTGAAAAACTTGGAATGGAACTCTTGGGCAACAGCAGGGAGTTTCATTGATCTGTGTCTCTGGCTCATCTTCCTACCATTGCTAAGATGAATCTCGTCCTGTCTATCTATACTTCTATGTATTATATTACTTTCCCTGGATAACCGTAACTTATATTGTTGGAAAAGGCAAGGTTGTAAATAAATATAAAGATATAGACTTCTCCTAACCACCTTGTATTTAACAGTTTGTGTTCATGTGTGTGGCAAGAGTGCATATAAGTGTACAGATATGTATAGGCCAGACACTGGGTATCATAATCAGCTGCTTTCAACTGACATTTTGATATAGGGTCCCTTGGAAAACCTGAGTACACTGATTCACCTATGCTGACTGACCACTGAGCATCAAGGTCTGATCCTCCTCTCTGTCTGACCAGTACAGGGATCACAGGTATATACAACCACACACTGCAGTCTCACAACTTCAAAATTCCAAAGGTCAGGCAGTGGTGGCACACGCCTTTAATCCCATCACTTGGGAGGCAGAGGCAGGCAGATTTCTGAGTTTGAGGCCAGCTTTGTCTACAGAGTGAGTTCCAGGACAGCCAGGGCTACACAGAGAAAGAAACTCTGTCTTAAAAAAACAAAAACAAAAAGCAAAAACAAACAAACAAAAAAACAAACAAAAACAAACAAAAAAAATTCAAAAGTAAAACTCCAAGTTCTCTTCCTCCTGTTTCCAAAAGCACTTTGATTATCAGTGTTGATATTTAGTATAAGTCATGAGGGAGGTAAAGAAATACACATTTGGAATTGGAAGACTATAGCAAGACTCTAAATTTGATATGTAGTAGAAATAGCTTCGATAGACGTGACCTATAGGGGTTTATAAGAAGCAGCCTTAACCAATATTTCTCAAATATGAATTATAATGCAATTACTTAGGGTTCTTACCAAAACAGATTCTGATTCACATGGGAGTGGTACTGAAGGCTAAAAATCACATGACTGCTGACCTTGCTGCCTATCGAGTATGAAGGCTCTAGAGATGTGGCCCTATGTAGGCCCAGTAACATCAGAATCTCCTCTAAAGACCTGGAAATACATGCCTTAAAGAATAAGAAAACTCCTTATTTAGTTTCCAACTAAGTCAACTGCTTAAACCTAGCCATGTCAGATCACTCAGAATAAAGTAGAACACCTTGAAAATACCATGTTAGAAACTGCTACCTAGACAGGTTAACAATTAGCTTAAAGTATTTGTTTTTGCACGTCTGCTGGCTCTGATAATAAGTGGGAAAAGTACTACAACATGGAAAATCAGCAGATGAGAAGTAATCTCCTTGCCACTCACACTGCCCCTCTACCTAAGCAATGCACAGCTTACTTAGAAGTAGAATCAAACTGAGTTTTCTATGTCTTTGTGTTAAAAGCATAAACAACCACAGCACGACTTTGCCAACCGCTCATGAAGGAATATTTATACATTGTCTGGCTATGTAAATATATGTCAACTTTTTGATTTATGGTTATAGATTAACTATTTATAAGCATAGAAACATAAATTATGTGACATTAATTGTTTGAAACAAAATATTCTTGAAGGGAAACAAATCCGAGGGTAAATAAAACACAGTCTCACAATTAGAGAAGAGCTCAGCTTTCCACATGTGAGCCAACTGCTTTCCTACAACTCTAAAATGAAGCTATACATCTAGGTCAAGGGCTAACCACTCCAGCAAAAGACGGAATTTAACAGTTTACTTCTCAGCCAAAACTTTAGCATATCATTTTACCAATAGTCTAATTTGGAAAAGAACAATCATCAGCTTCCTGTTGTCTCGAGGACAGAGGGAGCACCCGTGGTCTTACTACTAAAATTGGGTGTTTAAAATGGGAGAGGGCGGGGTGGCAGGCATGGGGAGGGGGGAGGCAACAGGGGTTTGTTTTTGTTTGTT
>NW_022196912.1:52196513-52209971 GCF_008632895.1 Mastomys coucha | reverse complement strand
AAAAAAAAAAAAAAAAAAATGGGAGTTCTCAGTCAGAGACAACTTTATCCCTTGTGACATTTGACAACTTCAAGAGATAATTTTCATGATCACAGACCTGGTGTGAAGGAGAGAGGGCAGTGTTGCTGGCACCTCAGTGTTATAGCTTAGGAACTACTAAACAGCATCAAACCCTCCTGAGATCCAAGGAGGATCTTCTGTCCTACACATCCAGGATAGTGCTGAGCATGAGAGCTCTGACTGGAACCACAGAGCCTGCAGAACACAAAGAGAATCCCCTCTCTGTGTGCTGATTACATTCCCAGCATACTAATAAGTACTGGCTGGTTGTTAAATACACTATGTGGGATCTTAAGGGCTATATAGTGATGAAAAGCAGGCATTGTTCCCATATACATGACCACCTTCCTTGAAAAAATATATAATGCAGGCATTGTCAGAAAAACAAGTTTGTTTTGGATTTTTTGTTTTAAAAGTCATCTACTCCAAATTCTCTAAGTTGTACAAACTGTCATATGGAAGGCACTTGACAATGCTCTGACAGGAGAGTGCAGAGAGGCAGGGACAGCCTGCTATGCATTAAACAGGAGGGACCTTCACAGGTTTATTGAAATACCAGAATCTATAGTTGCCTTTCCTATAGGATTGATGCTCCACACTTAATAGGATGATGTTTTTCTTTTATAAAAATTAAAATCAATGTAGTATAATAAGTGGTGTTTCACAAGCAGAAAACAAAATAAAATGCAGTTTTCAAAACACAAATCCAAGACCTCTGTGGCCTCCAGGCATCTGTCCTCCTAAAATGTCTGGGATTTAACTGTCCTGAGAAATCCTCAGTGGCCTCACATCAGAAGCTCAGAAGCTGACAGTCACAAGGTCGAACATACCCTTAATCATGGCTTCAGCTGCACACAGATCTTGTTTGTAGGTCACCTAAAGGACAGATAAACCTCATTAGACTCAACAGAGCAGGCAGGAATGTGAGAGCAGTAAAACAAAGCCCCAAGGAAATTCTTCCCCCGGGAGAAACTGCACACACCACACAAGCGATTTCCAAATGAGAGAAGCATTAGACGTTCACATTAAATCAAATTCAATTTCAACAAATTATGAAGATCCGATTCTTATATCTTTGACTAAGTTATGATAGCATGTAGCAGTGGTTACTGAAATATGATTACGGTAACTGGTGTTTTATAGTCAAAGGAAATGCGTAAGCATACAGAAGTATCCACACCACTGTTTTATAAGGTTTCAGATTGGAAAAGAAAGAGGTGAGGAAGAAAGGGGGATGAGGGAGAAAAGAAGAGCTGGGAAGCCAAGGGAGGAAGAGAGTCTACAAACAACAAAAGCTGACCAGCCCCATTCTAAGCTGAAATTATCAAAGACCTATTTACATTTAAAGGGACTTTTGAATTCAGAAGGTCATTGTGAAACAGGTTAGTTGCACCTTGTAAAATTTTTCTTAAAACACAGCCTCTATAAAAAGACTCTATTATAGAGTACCACAGTGCACCTAAGGACAATGATGCACTTTCCTTAATAGCAAACAGCTTGCTCATAATTGCACCCTGCTTGTTGTAAAGTAACCTGCCATGGTATGGATATCTGGTCTATAGCAGATCCTTCCCAAAGGCCGTCCATTAAGTTCAGATACAGAACACCTGCAAATTACTGTTTTGTACCACGGAACTAGTATACACAATGAACAATAAAACAGTATCAAGCCAGTACAATAGGGTTCAATGGGCTCATCATTCAAATGCCAGTTAATTAACAATGTCAATGGCTTTGTCAACCTTGTCAAATCAATGTTCACCTACCTAGTCCCTTTCCAGACTCTCAGCTTGGTTTTGTTTTGTTTCCTCTAAATGATCTCCATGGATTTGTATAGATGTCTTGTTTAGCTCAAGTGGACCAGAGCCCTTCTGTAAATTACATTCCTCTGCTGGGCCTTTACCCTAGCAGGTAAGTTTCATGATGTAATACTCTTTTTCACTTAACAGTAACAGCAAACCCAGGAAGACAGATGGAAGTATACTGGACCAATTTACTAGTCTATTAAAATCAAAGATGATATTACTATTCCATCTGTACAGAAAGTACAACTCATTGTTCTCTGTGACTCTCCGTACTGCAGTTACTATCCACAGTACATTTCTGCAGTCTACAAAACAAGAACAAGTTCAGTCTATGGATTTGCCAACTGTGATGTTTCTGATTCCAATAAGTGTTTACAGAAAGTGTTAGAAAGTGTTCTAGATGCCTTCGGACTGCTAAGAGCAGAGCAATGGCGAGGGCCAGTGAACCTTTGACCTCTAGGGATGCCGCCTTAGTCAAGGACTTCCTGTGAAATGGAATAAACCTAGTTTTTAACTATTTCTTAATTTCAGGTTAATTACATTTCTGAATTCTAAACTAACTTATATTTGCAATTTAAATAAGAAAATAATTTGTATAGCCATTGTCTGTTGTATAGATTAAACTCCAGTCAGAAATCAAGAGTATACATAGCTAACTATTCACTTTCTATTTTCTCCTGCTTTGAGTGGTAAACTATATTCTAAGTTCAAATTAATATTAATACGGAACATTTAAACCCAAGTAAAATTATCACCAAATACTAAATTAGCTTTCAGAATTCTTAAAACATCAAGCAATTACTTATGAATAAAATTCATGTTTTTTACTTTATAGTAATAGCCACAAACTAGATTTTAAAAGTCTGTTAAGTTTATTTTTACTGCCTTCAGAATATAGATTATAGATGCCAAAACAGAGATGAATGATTTTATTTTACTTAGATTAACATCAACTATGTGTTTAGGGACAGCTTTAAAGCCAGGCATAGTGGCACCCACCTATAACCCCAGCAACTGAAGACTGAGACAGGAGGAGGATGAATTAAGGCCAGATTAGTCTACATGGTGATTTGAGGCTTGTCTGAGCTATGAGCTACATAGCCCAATACTAGCTAGAGGGAATAATCTGATTTTCCCTAAATAAACAGCAAATGCACTTCAAAGGAAATGTTACTGGAAACTGTCATAATTTTGAAATGACGCGTTATTCACTCGGGTAACTTTTTAAAAATGAATTGTCCTTTTTTATTTTTAATTTACAGAAGCATTGTAACAATCAGTTCTGAAGTTGATTCTCAGCACTTCTCAGCCTTGTGGGTAAGATCAGTGTTGACACTGAACTTCTTCAGTCAGCACAATCTGTACTTTTCCTTTAACCTTGCATAATACCAAACTATTGAAAATAATTACTCTTCAAAACCCTTGTGATGGACTAGCGTGTTGATGTTTTTCTCACTGACTGCTTTTCAGCCTCTGCTCAGTGGAGCCCCTGGAGCCCTGTGAAGATCAATGAAGGCAGTCTGTCCAGGGAGATTGTGGTGAGGGTATGCCAATCACGAGTGCAGTTCAGTCATGTCTCCTGTACACGGTCGGTCTGTGCAGTGATTCTCCTGAGTCAAGTGTTTAGCTGAGGAACGATCAACAGAAGAGAGGCCTGACATTTTCACAAAATTATTCTCTCAGGCATGGCATAGGTTGCGCTTAGGTACCAACACGCACATTACCTAGTAATACTACACTTATATTTTGCTCATTTTATAGGCTAAGGCACAAGAGACCTTTCTGAACCAAACCAAGGCACAGTGGCCCCTACTTTCCCTGAGATAAGAGTATACTACTCTTGAAGCTGCCACAAAGCAACCTCATGGGATAATGGAGACACTGCCCCAATACTTGGCCTAAAAGTGTATTAATTAAAAATTACAGAATATTTATTAGACACAGATATCAAGTGGAATGTGAATGACAGTTTTAGTTTAGCTCTAGCTGGACTGCAAAAGGACTGCTGCTGTTCACTCTCAGCATTCCTCCAGTTTCTCTCTACTAGGAAGAGCCACTTTCCTATTGGCATGTGCCTGCGGTATATAAGCCACAGGCCTGCAGAGCTGCTCCCCTACTCTGTAGCTAAGGGTTTTTCTTTATAACCCAGGAAGCTTTCCTGTTTCCAGTTTTTTCTACTCCTGGAGAGATATCCCAGACCATGACCACTCTGCCCCTCTCCTCTCTGCCCCAGAAAGGCAGCCATGGCAGTGTGAACTACCCCCAAAGGCCTCTGCAACTGTTTCTCTCACATCTATAATAAAAGCCTTCTCAACCAAGGATTGATCATTTTGATGAATTCTCTTCACCCTTACGTACAGTGGGTATTTTTGAACTTCATTTCTATTTTGTCAGTTGAGAACACAGAAAACAATATTCTTTTTCCTAGGAATCCAATGTGAATTTACTTGAAGCCAAGAAACAGAAACATCCTCAGCTGCTGCTGCTCACCAGAGAGACTGCCTTTCATGGTCCTTTCTCTTACAACTGTAAGTACAACACACACATGCACAGGTAGCAGAAGAACCCCCATATGATGAATCTCTCTTACCTTCCAGAGGTTAGAGGACCCTTCTACAAGTTTTGCTTTCCGATGACAGTATTTTAGAGCCAACTGCAAGCACTCTGTTCCAAATTCCAAGTCAAAATCACTACACTGGCAACAAAGGAAAAAGAAAACAGACATAGAAGTATGAGCAAACTGTAATACAACTGGTGAAAAATAAAGCCAAACAAACAAAAAGCCTTTTATTTTTACAAACAAGGAAAATACAAAGGAATCAGTCTGAGAATGAGCAAACTGGTTAATTATTTCTGATTGTATTGTAAAATAATCCTTCCCATACCCTAAAAATGAAATAAAACAACAAGCTAATAGGAAAGTTATAACATCTCTTGAGATCTGGGCTCCCTCGGGTGTCTAAGGAGCCTAATCATAACAATATTTATTTCTATTGTCCATACTTGAAAGTAAAGCTGAGGAATTACTACATCCAAATTCTTTATTTAACAAACACATCTGTAAGATCCAAATCCCCTTCTATTTATAACAAGATATGAAAACATGATAGTGATAATTCATTTTAATATTTAGATTATCAATATATCATTCTTAAAACATTTATATATTTATGAACACAAAGATGGTTTTATTTTTCATTGTACAGAAAAACATAAACTTGTCAAATTCAGTAAAACATCAATAACTGTATTTTAAGTGTAACCATCAAAATCGCTAAGCAATAATATAATTTGGCTAAAGTTCTGAACTTTGTACCAGCTACATAAAGGTAAAGAACACATGAATCATGTCCTCAGAGGAACTCCAGCCTAGAGGGGTGCCTGACTTCAGAATGTTGCCTGCTGAGCTGGAAGCAAATGTATCTGCAGGAAACACACTGGGAAAAATTACCTGAGTTTATGTGAGGTTATCAGGAAAGACGTATCAGAGGCAATTGTCTCTGGTCTCCAGCTTAAGGAATAACTGGAGGATGAGTAACACTGTAATAAAAACGAAGTCTTGTAAAAGTAAAAGGAACAAGACCCTCTTATTTTGCAACTGTGTGTGTGTGTGTGTGTGTGTGTGTGTGTGTACCTATGTGTGAGGATACTTAGGATTAGGGCTGTAGAGGTAGATACTACATATCTGAATTCAGGTTCTTATGTGTGTATGATGAGTCCCCATCAGTGTATGATGTGTACCCATCGAGTCACCATGTAAGGGGAACAGCAAGGAGGCACAATAAAGAATACAGTATTCAGTACAACTCCCAGTGATATTTCAACCTTCTGGAAGACGACAAAGTCCTAACTGTAGTAGCTTCTGAAGTTTATGAGAATATATCTGAATATGCAGAGCCTCTATTTCACCTGAAGAGCCACCACTCAGATCTTCTACTTTTATATGCTTTGTGGTAGATTTTCTAGGTTTGTACTTTCAATGTCTTTACAGTATTGACTGGTAGTATGGGAGATGTCTATAGAGGAAAGAGCCATCCACTAATTAAATCCCAGTAATGCAACCTTGATTTCTCCCTGACTCATCGCACAAGAACATGAACGCTCTTCAGCTAGCCTTGCATGTTCTCACAAATGCATAATGAGAAAAGCCATAGAATGAGTTCCTTCCTGCCTCCAGTCATGATGTGAAGCACACTGGATGCTATGTTCCTGGCTATACTATAGCTAAGTCTGTGGAAAACAGAAAAGTATCACACAAATATATATATGAAATTTATTCAGGAAACACAGGCTGGGCTTGCATACAGACAAGTCTGTGGTGGCAATTTTGAAGTTTTGGTTTCTTTAAAAACACAGAAATATTCTAAGACTGTGCTTTTGTTTTAATCCCAGGTGTGAAAATACAGGACTGCTTCAGGCTGTCCACCCCAGCTGCTGAGGATGGGCCTGGTGCTGTTTGTATGTTGATGCTAATTCCTCTCTCCTGAGAAGGGCTACAAACAAGGAGTGAGTCATACTCAGGTGACTTCTTATGAACCAATCCCCTAATGAATAAAGGAGCCAATCACTGGGCAGGTAGGCGGGACTTCTGGGTTGGAGAGGGGATGAGAGGAAGCAGAAGAGAGTTAGGGCCCTTTTGGACAGTGAATAGCATGAGGACAGTATGTAGCTATTGTCTCCCTGTTTTTATGACGGATCCGATAGGACTCACCACCTAAGGATTTAGATTTATTAAGACTAACAAGATTAGGTTTTAGTTGTTGCACCCAGAGATTGAGTTACCATTGTTTCTGAACTAACTTTGTGTGGTGTTTTTGTTCTCAGAGCGGCTCATCTAGGTTCTCAGGAGAAAAGTACTTATGGCAAAGCATGGGTTTGCCTGATGGGCACAACAAAGGCCGTGGGGGTATTGAAGCACTGGGCTGATGTGCAAATGACCCACCAGTGGGAACTTAGCAAGCTGGGTGGAAATATTTCAGGCGTTCTGAGCCAGAGAGGCTCCATGAGATAAGAACAGGCCAGCCTGACAGCTGGGGCTGAGAGTAGCAGGGCACAAGCAGGGGAACGTTATAGTTCTTTTTTAATATTTCCTGCAACATGATTTGCAGAGGCATGGTATTGCCACTTACAAATAGTTCCTGCAGTTTGGAATAGTTCCTGTAATGTTTGGAACTCTGGGAGCTTTTCAGTGTATATAAATGCTAGAGTTCTAATAAGTGGGGTAGGTGGTTGTGAAAGACCCCCAGAACTGGGGAGATCCTTACTCAAGTTTCGGGATGTCGCGACCACCCAATAACTCACGAGAGACCGAATTTGCTGCAATCACATGAGGTTTATTGGGGATAAGCCAGATCTGGGGTTGAACTCATAGCCTGGCAGGACAAAGGGGTTCAACAGCGAACACAAGAAGTGAGGGGTATTTAAAGGGAAAAATCACAACCCAAGGGGGGGTGATGGGGTGACTAAGGATACATAGCATGAGAACAATAGAGAATTCTAAAGGAACCCACTACCTAGTTGAGCCAGATGACAAGGAAGTCATTCTGCACACTCATTGTCTAGAGGAATGTAGTTTGGTCAATGCTATCTTCTTAATGACTGACCACTCCTAGGACTACTTAGATGACCAATATCCTGTGGTTTGGTCAATGCTATTTTCTCAATGGCTGACTGCTGTCCTGTTCCTTATTCTGGGCAATGTTATCTTCTTAATGGCTGAGCACTATCCTGTTCCTGGAACTGACCAGTCCACATTCCTGGCTTGTTACAGAGACTTCCTATGCCTTCTTTAAGTAAAGGTTATATATTAATGCATTTCCATTAACATGCTTTTTCTAAATTTCTAAATTCAGTCTTTCAGTTGTTGGTCAATTAAGGATTTGATTGCACTTTGTTAGTAGCCACAGTTAAAGAAGAAACAAAAGGAAAGAAATTAGATTCAGGGATCTCTCTCTTCTCTCTCTCCTTTCTCCTCTCTCTTCTCTCCTCTCTTCTCTCTCTCTCTCTCTCTCTCTCTCTCTCTCTCTCTCTCTCTCTCTCTCTCTCTCTCTCTCTCTCTCCTTTCTCTAACCCCTTCTATCCTTTCTCTCCTATCTAATGTTAAATGTCTAATGTAGGTAAAACTGGGAGAATAAAGGGTGGAAAAAGAAAAAGAATCCACAAAGTAGCAAAGACAGGCTATACAGGTCTGGACTTAAAGTGAGTACAGAATTCTGCAGTCAATGAAAAAAATCTGAATTTCTATTTTTCCAAATATTAACAAACAGATTGTTTTTACAAAAACATGAAAAATTACAAGATACGAGAGACATGTTTGAGCAAGGTAAAGACAAATGAAGTTCTAAAGGGAAGCTGTGTTCTTCAGTCTGCTAGAGCTCAGGCAGATTTTCAGGAACCTTCAGATTCTTTGCAGTAATGGCTGATTTGGGTCACATTCTCACCACTAAAGTCCAAAAATCTCCTGTTCCCATCCCACCACACTACTCTACTCCTGGCATTTTGATGATGGCTAACCTAGCACTTGGGAACTCACTAGTCCTCATATGAACAACTAATTTCTGTTATAAAGCTTCAAACTCCACATACCTATAGCTCCTTTGCAATGTTCATATCAATAGCAATTTCCACCTTGAACCTCTAATAAATTATCCCTCTTATTCCCCACCCCCACTCTAAACCCTCCTGTTTATCTCACTGAGGCTTGAAGACCTGTGAAAACGGCATTTGCTTTTTATCAGAAAAATCACATTTCCTTACACTGTCCTCATCAACCAGTAGACCATGGTTAAATACTTGAAGAGAATTATTACTAGGAGTCCAAGTTCCTTGCTCTGTTTTCCAAATGTTAGGTGTTCTTTATAAACTCAGTCTACAAATTGACCATATTGCCATCAGCGTTTTTAGCTGGTAGTCTCTACATTTATCACGTGCGTGTACACATACTATGAATAAAATCTGCCAGGCATAATGGGACATAGCTTGCATATCTTTAATCACAGCACTTAGGCAGAGGCAGACAGATCTCTAAGTTTGAGGCCAACTTAATCTACACAGGGTGCATTAGCCAGGCACGGGTTCATTGTGAGACCCTGTTTAAAAATTAAAAAAAAAAAAAATCTCTTCAATGTTTGATGTGATAACAATCCACTCATTTCTCTATACCTTATTTTGTCTCCCATGCTTCCAAGCAGGCAATCTTCATTGTCTGTAAACTTGAATGTAGTATTTATTTCTATGTGTAACAGTCAATCTTTGCCCATTAAAAAATATGCAGGAAATCTGTGATCAGTTACAATAAATTTACCCATCACACAGTTGTCGGGTGGTAGAGGACCCAGGCTTCTAGTTGTGAAGCTATAGGGTCTGACTCATCTGCTTACTCCAGTGACTTAGACTGGAGGAAGAGTGTTTGTAGACAGGAAGGATAGACTGTCGTCTTACTATGATAACAGTAGCACAAGAGGACAAACCTGAGAGTGCTGGCACATTATCAGCCTCCACTTGTTACATCCAGCAAGATCCCTTTGCCCAATGCAAATCAGACAGACAAACATAAACCTGAGATGAGACACTTTGCCCAGAAGGGTTCATGGCAATGGTAAAAAAGTAAGGAATTGTTTCTAATTAATACACCTGTGATGTGGCCCTTTGGTTTTTCTGTTTTATTTACTATCTTTTGAAAATAACTATATTTCTTTTTCATACCACAATATATACCCACCCTTTCCATTTCCCATCATTTCAATATTATAGTTTTGATATTACCAATACTGAGCATTTAAGTAATCGATTATGCAAACTTTTCTCACAGATAAAACACATAATACTAAAATCACTTTCTTGAATAATTATGTTCTCTACTATTAAGGCTTGTCTTTTGCTTATTATGGTTAACTTTCTATATGTGTATAACTCTTTTAACACTGCACAATTGGCTACCTATCCACATGTCTTCCCAAGATATGCTAAGACTCATGGGAAAGTCATCCTTGGAATCTTCCAGTCATTTCAACAGGGACCATTGTACTTCCTACCAATTCCATAGGTATAATTCTCAGAACACTATGTGCCATCTTAGGGACATTCATGATCTCTCTATCATTCACCCTGGCCACAGTATGAGGCAATCTTCTTTCTTAATTGACCCATGTTCCCAAAACAAATCCTCCAAGGACATCCTATGGAGAGATTGTGTAGAGATGTTTGTGATGAAATGACATCTGAGATGATCATATTTAGGACTTTCCTCGTAAGCTGGACAGGCTGCCCAAACAAAGTCACTCCAAAGACAGAATGAGAAGCCACTAAGAGGCTAGCAGCTGGGAAGGGAAGCAGGTGCTTCCTCAGTCAGTAGTCAGAACACAGAGGTTCTGCCTGTCACTGTTTGGAAGTCACCTCAGGCCTCCACTGCAACCAAGTTCTCACACTCCTCCCAGAGCTGACTTCTTTACAAACTCCTTTTAATAAACATGTACTTTTCTCTCTATCCTCAGCTCTTAAAGAGTTCTTTGCCTACCACCTTTGCTAGGAATTTTGTCCTTTTATATTTACTGAGAACCTGTTACTAACTCACCTGCTTTCTAGCTAACTTTCTTTTGTTATAGGCACTCTTCTTATTTTTGATGTTAAGGATTTATGGCAGGTTGTATTCATCTATGTTCTCTTGAATGATGTTTAAGTACTGAGAAAAATTAAATAAATGTCCAGTCTGCTATCAGTTCCTATAAACAGAAAGTAAATGCATATTAGTTGCATATATATCCCAAATTATCATCTATAAAAATGGCCTCCATTCATATTCCTAAAAATGGCATATAATTGTAGCATATTTTTTAACATAAAGTAAAAGAATATGAATAACATGGACTCAAAACCTTGGAAAAATGTATTGTGTATAATGAAATTATTTTTCTGGGAAAGGAAGGCTTCCTTAATTTTCAGAAGTTTTATACCCCCCAAAAGGTAAGCAACTATTGTCTTATGGTAATGATGTAATGTTTCATGACTACAAATAATCTGATTATAAATGTTTCTATCCTTCTATCCATGACAACATTCAAATTAGTATTGCAATAGGACAGCCAGGGAAGTTTGCCCAACAGGGAACAATATATACATTAAAGTAAAGTTAAATCAAAGGCATGCATGCACAGGTTTCCCACTCTCTCCTTGGAAGAGCATGCTAACAATAGTCAAGTATTAACAAAATAGAGCAGTTTACAATTAGGTAAACAATGAACACCTGCATTCAATTTATCATCTCAAAATCAAACCCGAAGCATTTTGCATACATTAACATTGCTTGAATTATGCAATGCTCCTTCAAGTTTCATGAGACAGTTATCCAAGAGGCTTTGTTCTTACATTATATCAGATCATCTTCTGAGTAAACAACCTCAGAGTGTGTCCATATGAGGCTAATACAGAAACACACCCCCCTTTCTATAAGAAATAAAAGCACGAATGATGTGGATAAATAAGCACAAGATTTCTTTTTGGGTAAGAATTTTTAAATGAGTTTACACAGAATGCATTAGCAAAAGCCTTCAAATATCTATCAGAAATAAATAAATAAATAAATAAATAAATAAATAAATGATTATTCCAAACCTTGGCAAGCCTGCACAGCCAATATACATTGTGAATGGCACTCCTATCCATAGCTGTTAATTCAGCAATGCAGAGATATTTAACTTTTTAATGTGTAGATGCAGATAATTAGGGCAAAGTAGTAGGATGGGAAAGAACTTTACTCTTAATACTGAAGTTGTACTTTTAGCTCTTAGTGTTGACTTTCATAATCAAATATTGTGAAAACCTATAAAAAGTAAAAATGTCACAGGAATGTTTAACTCTCATTTATCTTCTTAGGTAAACTATTCAAACATTGGACAATAAAAGCAGAAAATAATATAGTGGCCTAAACTGCAAGTCATTACCCTTACATGGCATGGAATTACCTGCTGTGCGTAAACAACTGAAGGAAAACCAGCATCATAATCCAACCACAAAGATAAAAAAGGATTTCAATCCTTCTAAGAACTGTCAAAGGGTTTTGCCATAAGCTCATCAGGGAGAGTAAAGAGTTGAAAGGAGCCCAAGACCTAGAATTACTTTCTACAGCAGCAGGATCAGCCACACCATTCACAGGTAGATAATGTGACAAAGCCAGTCTATCAGAGAGGCTACTGATCAACAGAGTTGAAGTGACCTACTCACAGACAGTTGAAAACTTATCTCCCAATATTTATGTGAGAAATATAAACAAGAGTGATAGGAGATGTTAGAGAAGACCTGCTCAATAATGAAGCAAATATTCCTGGAGATTTTCCCAGGCAATATACTGAGAAGGATGAATGAGGCTAAGAAAGGAAGGGATGGGGTGGGGAGCACACAGGCACATATAAAATGAGGAGCTCCTTATCTTTGCAGCAGCATGCCACATGTGGAGAAGGCAAACAGAGAAACCCAGGACATTTTCTTCCATTCAACTGATACATCAAATATCATACAAAATTTAACCTTAGTACAATTAGAACTGCGACAATCTGCTTTAGCTCCCAGTAGACTTTATCCTAAGTCCTTTACTGAACAAAACTATAGTTTTAGAATTATTTTCTCCTTTCTACACAGCTTGACCAGGAGCTCCTTGCTACTTCTCCCTGATCTCTAGCTTTCCTCTCACATGGTGCATTTGGAACTATCTATCCTGTGAGTCTTTGACACTGTAGTCCAAGTCCCTCCGCATCAACTCTTCACTAAAATGTGACCTATGACACTCAGCATCTGCCAAACTCTTCTTCTTCTTTTATTTATTCACTTTACATCTTCCTCACTGGCTTCTTCCTGGTCACCCCTCTCACAACTCTCCCTCCTATCCCCCTGCCCTTCTCACCTGAGAGGATGGGGTCCCGCTGAGTGTCCCACAACCCTGGCAAATCAAGTCTCTGCATGCAGTGCTAGGCAGACAAGGAAGACCAGGTAGAACATATCCCATGGACAGGCAAGGGCTTTTGGGATAATCCCTGCTCCAGTTGTTCAGGACCCACATGAAGACCGAGCTACACGTCTGCTACATATGTGTATGCTCTTTGGTCTGGTTCCTCTTCTTAACACATTTTCTTTTTTTTTTTATTAGATATTTTCTTTATTTATATGTAAATTTCTCCTTTCCCAGTTTCCCCTCCAAAAAAACAAACAAAGAAACAAACAAAAACACCAAAAACAAACCCCTGTTGCCTCCCCCCTCCCCATGCCTGCCACCCCACCCTCTCCCACTTATTGGCCCTGGCATTCCCTACACTGGGGCACAGAACCTTCACAGGGCCGAGGACCTCTCCTCCTATAGATGATTGAATTTGCAATCCTCTACTATACACATGCTGCCAGAACAATCAGACCCACCATGTGCAGTCCTTGGTTGGTGGTTGAGAGCCTGGGAGCTCTGAGGGTACTAGTTAGTTCATATTGTTGTTCGTCCTAAGGGGCTGAAAACCCCTCAGCTCCATAGGCCCTTTCTCTAATTCTTTCATTGGGGACCCTGTACTCAGTTCAATAGATGTCTGTGAGCCTCTACATCTGTATTAGTCAGGTA
>NW_022196912.1:52186797-52196079 GCF_008632895.1 Mastomys coucha | reverse complement strand
CATGTGTCCTTATTACGTGTTGCAGTATCTTTTGGGTATATGCCCAGGAGTGGTATAGCTGGGTCCTTTGGTAGAGCTATGTCCAATTTCCGAAGGAACCGCCAAACTGATTTCCAGAGTGGTTGTACCAGTTTGCAATCCCACCAGCAATGAAGTAATGTTCCTCTTTCTCCACAACCTCTCCAGCATCTGCTGTCACCTGAGTTTTTTATCCTAGCCATTCTGACTGGTGTGAGGTGGAATCTCAGAGAACAAACACCTTTTCTTTATTCTGTAAGGTCTATTTTCTTCAGATAAGATAGATACCATAACAGAAGAAGAATTAAATTTGCCTAAATACTAGACAATCAGACTGAACAATAACAAAGCAAATCTTCTCAACAATAAAACAGAAGAACATGAATGAATTTCAATATCATTGTTTTTCTACAGAAAGCAAGACATTATAAATCCATGATTTTATTAATATGGCCTTTTTTTTTTTTGAGACAATGTCTTTCTACATAACCCTGACTGAAATTCACTATGGAGACCAAACCAGCCTCATACTCAAAGAGATTCACCTGCCTTTGCCTTGCAAATGCTGGAATTAAAGGTATGTGCCACCATGCCCAGCCCTGATGTGGCATTTTAGAGCAGAGAAACTGCAGAAATAGAAAATAGATCAGTGGTGTCCAGGGTCAAAGGGTGGTGAAAGGCAATCAGTCACAATGGGGAACAAGGGGCACCAGGACTGGGAGCATGAGGAACATAAAGGTCACAGGGGTCATGGGGGACATGAGGGACACAGAGGGAGCATGGGGAGCACAAGGACCACTGCGGGCATGGGAGCATGGAGGGTATGGGGGCATGGGGAATGTAAGGGCCATGGGGGGGTGCACAGTGAGCACAAGGGGCACAGGGAGCACAAGGGGCACATGGGGGACATGAGGGACACAGGGGGGAGCACAAGGAGCAAAGTGGACACAAGGGGCATGGGGAATGCGGGACATGAGGGGCAGGGGGTAGCACAGGTAAAATGAGGGGCACAGAGGGCATAGGGGGATGGGGGACATGTGGGGCATGGGGGCAAGAGAGGACAGGGGTAAGGCGGAATGGGGAGGGGCATGAGACTATTTCCCAAGTGACAAACATAAGTTAGGTAGTTTGTTGTGAATATTCAGGGCTATATGATTTGTGAATACTTATTGAGCAATTTTTGACTTTCATGTAAAGTATGTCCCAGTGAATCTTAAATATAAAATAACACCATGTATAATAATAACAATAAAAACAACATGCTACTTAGGAGTAAATTTAACAAAAGAATTTTAAGACTTCTAAAGAGAAAGCTATAAAATTTAGTGTAAATGTATTTTTAACTGAAGAAGATTTGATTATTTGGCATCGATGCTATACAAGAAATATAAGAGTTTATCCTCAAATAACCATCAGATAAATTATAAATAAAAAATAAGCTAATATATACTTAAAATTTTTTAAATCTAATCATAATATTTATATTAAAAATACAGTCCTAAGTGGATTTCTGAGTTGGATGCCAGTCTGGTCTACAGAGTTAGTTCCAGGACAGCCAGAGCTATACAGAGAAACCCTGTCTCAAAAAAACAAACAACAAAATAGGTCCTAAAATCCCATTATACTATTAAACAAGAAAAATCAGTCAGTATAACTTCCTAAATATTTTATTGCCAATAAGTTATAAATTTTAATAAATATTATATTCTTGCCTTTCCTCTATTGCCATAATAATATCATATTATAACTAAAATAGCATAGGAGAAAAAAAAACTATTCCAGGGAACTTGATAGCAGAAAAGGATACACGTAGCTATAAACACCTGACAGTTGGGTTTATAAGTAAGTGGAAAATAGTAATAGGAATTATTTTGAAAATTGTGGTCATTAAATTGATTATTACTCTACAACTTTTTTCTGTGCTCAAATAAAAAATTAGAAAAATATATAGAAGAATATTTTTGTGCCTTCAAAATATAATGTCTCAAAATGCAAAGACTCTCAAAAATCTACACAATTAAAAAGCCAAAGGGAAGGAAGGTATTTGTACCACTAATAAAAAAAATGATTTGTTCAGAATATAAAAAAGACTCTAATGAGTCAATAAATACTAAATCAGTATAAAACTATCAGAGAGGGTAGGGACAGCTCAGCAAGTAAAGTCACTTGCCATAAAACCTGATTACCTGAGTTTGCTCCCTAGGAGCCACTGAGGAAGAGAACTGACTAGCACACAATGTCTCCTGATCACCACACATGCCCAAGGTATACATGTGCCCACACACATGCCCATAAATCATACATACATACATACATACATACATACATACATACATACAAAAATGCAGTTGTTTTGAATGAGTATAGAGGCACATGCCTTTATAATTCCAGCACTTGGTAGACAGAAACAAATGACTGTCCATGAGTTTGAGCCCATACTTGTCTATAGAGTAAGTTACAGGCCAGACAAAGCTACACACTGATACCCTGCGTACATAAGAAACAAACAAACCAAAAGAAAGCCATGAATTGCCCACATATATCTAAATCAAAACTAGTGATAGAATATGAAACAAAAAAAGTAACTCATACAGAAAATTTGTTTATCTTACACTGGAATAAAAAAATTAAGGACTATACTGACAGTGACATCACTACTTGGGAAACACTTCTGTCTTTATAATAAATTTAGATATGTATACATTATAGACAAAATCCTCTCATATATGTCTCCAATATATTTCATAAAATCCCAGGTGGTATGTATGGGATTGTTGTAGATAATAGAACTATTATCCAAGCTTTTTATTTCCTATCTATTCATATCAATGACTTTGCTATGACTATAATTCTACTAAGTAGAGATTTTTTTTAACTTTTTGATTCTCTGTGGATTTCACATTATGTATCCCAACCTTTTGTGCCCGCACTCTGCCTTTGCAGCTTGCAACGCCCAAATAAAATAAAAAATAAATAAGTAAAAAAACAAACAAACATCAAACAAACAAATAAAAAAACATACCAAAACAGAAAACAATCTTATCGTGGAAGCTGTAGTGTGTCGCATTGTGCCCCACAGTATCCCTTTTTGTCCATACATCTTTACTTGCAAATGTTCATTGCAAAGAGTCATTGGTCTGGTTCAAGGTCTCTGGCTTCTGCCACACTATCTATACTGGATCCTCACAGGGACTTTTCTCAGATATACTGTTGTTGACCTGTGTCATGGAGATCCTGCAGTCCAGATCAGCAAAAGTGGCCTTTTCATGTGCTCCAGCAGTTCACAGACAGGGCACATGTGCAGGTAATTCAACTCATACCACTGGATCTGAGCCTGGGTGATGGCTGAGTTGGTTAGCCCATCAGCTCTCCAATGCCTGTACCACCAGGACAAACTTTCCAACACTGTCCCAGATAGCTCACCCAATACTGCAGGCAGCATGGGGCAAGGCCATCTCTCCTGTTCTCATGTCCTTAGCAACATGTCCACGCCACCAGAGCCAGATCTACTGTGCTGCCCAGGTAGGGTGCTGGGCCCAGGTCAGCGCTCCCAAGTGCTACAGCCAGTGATGGGCAGGACCAGCTCTAGGCCACCTTTGGATATAAACATGGTACCAGGAAGCAGCTCAAACCAGGGGCATTCACATGGCCTTTGGTGTTAATGGGGATACGGACATCTACACAGACCCAGTAGTTCTTTCACTGAGCCTTGGATTTGCCCAAAGATCTCACTGTCCAAAAGAATAAAAATTGAACACCAATACTTACCTGGTCAAAGCCTAACACTTAAGGGACCAATCTCAGGTTTGCCCTTGCTTTCTTATTTCTCTAGTAGTCTCCATTACATTACATTCTCTCTAGAAAGGCATGAGCAAGGATAACCTCCCATTTGCAGACAGAAGTACAACTATAACTTTTAGACCACTGAATTTGAATGGTTTCATATGGCATCAGTAAACTGATGAGAACATCAGTACCTAGAAATCCTTTGAACATAACAATGGCCCACTGTGCCAAGCTGTATCTGCTCTGTTTGGAAAGTCTCACCTCTGGTACCCTGAAAAGCCTAGGACTTTTCTCGAAAACAATGATTACACAAAGGCAATCAAGTTAACATGAATAGAGTGGTCCCATCACTGAATCCTTTTAAAATGGCAGTTTTTAGGCAAAGACAAACATGCAAAGGAGAAATATACAAACTAGATGACAGTGGTGCCATTTCCAAGTGCCAGAAAAGGTGAGACTGCTGGCAAGGGCTGGGAGCTAGTAGAGACAAGTAAGGCTTCCAGCCTGCTGTCATCCGGGAGAACAGGCCTGTACCAGCACCAAGAGGTTAGACTGTCAGGCTCCAGAAATGAAGTACATGAACTTTCTGGTGTTACTAATCTACTGTGAGGAGTTTTAGAATCCTAAGAAACTAATATATGCACTGAAAAGGAAAATAACACAGTAATGAAAACACTAAAATTCAGTCTGAGAACCTGGCATTATGAGGTTTAAAAAAAAAAAAATGAAAGGAAAACAAGCATATCCTATAGAGCCACAATTTTAAAAGAAAATGTTTCCCAGTAACATGGCCTATAGAGAATGCTTCTAATAAATTCATAACTTTGGACATGATGGCTTCCAGGTGTCCCTTCTATCTATACCCTTAGTCACACAACTTTACATCTTTCCCCACAAGGGAGGTATGAAAACAATGCCTCCATATACGGATGATGACGTGGGCAGTGGATAAAAGCAGAAATGACAGTGTCCCAACATTAAGATTAGGAGAGCTTGCACATTTCTCCTGTCCATACCTGCACAAGAACAAGCCTAAAGAACCCACTGGTTAGAGAAAGACAATGTGAGGGGCCAGTGTTGTCCAGACTTTTAAGACAAAGCAGAGCTGCCAGCCAAGCCCATTCTATGTGAGTAGACCCCCACCTATGCAAGTAAAGCATGAGTTGATTCTGCTTGTCACTAACCTGCTACTTTTCCTTATTATACCTTACACTGCACTGGTTTACTATGGGAAGGCTGCACAGGGATAATGAGATTGGTGGCTGTGTATCTAGAATGCTTAGTCTCTTGGTCTTGTTCATATGAATGCATGATTTTCTTGCACTTTATTTTACTTTTTATATTTTTTGTTGGTTTATTATGTTTTTTGAGGAAGGGTTTCTCTATGAAGCCCTGGCTAGCTGGCCTCAAATTCAGAGATCTACCTGCCTCTGCCTCCTACTGGGATTAAATACATGCACCACCACCACCACCCAGCATTCTCCTTCCATTTTATAAAAGTTAACTGTACAAATGGGCAATGGCCTTCAAAGAGGCAAGGACTAAGGTAGCTAACAACCACTTGGTTAACAAAAGAATCTGGTTTTCTACTTTTTAGAAAAGTGTTTGAAATTAGGCTAAACTATACACATAGTGAATAAATAATCACATCACATACTAACCATACAAAAGTAATAACCTACAAATGTATTCAATAGAAATGTCAAAAAATATGAAAATAGCAAGCAATTGAAAAGAGTCTTAGTGTGATTATTTATAAAAACATCAAAAATGAAGAATTCTTCAAACAATTAAAAGACAACAAGGAAATTAAGACAAAAGAAAAGCCATACAAGGAAAGAAGAGATTATAAATGGAAAGAATACAAACAGGCAAGAGGACATGGCATACTGCATGAACATGAACTTAAAATGTATGTGCTTCAATGGAGTACTACTCAGCTATTAAAAACAATGAATTTATGAAATACTTAGGCAAATGGATGGATCTGGAGAATATCATCCCAAGTGAGCTCACACAATCACAAAAAGAACACACATAGTATGCACTCTCTGATAAGTGAACATTAACCCAGAAGATCAGAATATAAAAAGTACAATCCACAAACCACAAGAAACTCAAGAAGGAGGAAGACCAAAGTGTGGATACATTGTTCCTTCTTTAAAAGGGCAACAAAATACCCATGGAAGGAGTTCCAGAAACAAACTATGGAGCAGAGACTGAAGGAAGGACAATCCAGAGACTGCTCTACCTGGGAATCCTTCCCATATTCAATCATCAAATCCAGACACTATTGCAGATTTGATGCCAGTAAGTGCTGGCTGACAGGAGCATTGTAACTATTCCAATGAAGTTTACTATTTCTCAGTTCAACGAATGTGCTTAAAACAAGAGGGTTTTAACCTTTGCCTGAATTTACCTGTTTCCTTTTTCTGAAATTTTTGTTATTAAATAAGATACCATACTTAAAATGTTGGCTATATTGAGCATCCTTCCTTCTCAAATTCTAGGAGAAAGGCTAAAGTTATAGTTGTTCCATTTGTTTGTTTTTTAAGTGCCAAACTTATTTATTGTAATTTTCTTCAAGTTCTCACTCTGGAGCTTGTTCTGAGTGACACACAGCTGAGGGCCTAGCCTCCAGCAGCCTGCTGATGATTACTGGGTTGTAATCTAGATGGATTGGCTGGCAAAGCGAGTCATTATTCATGTTCCATCTGCAAAGAACAATACAAGAATTTCCAAGTTGAGAAAGAAAGTGAAATAAAGGCCATCCACTCCTTAGGGAATGGGAGGGCAGCATACATGGACTAAAGTCACAAGAAATGAGGGGTCATGGATTGAGCAGATGGGAAAGGGAAAGCCCGAGTCATAATTCTGCTCTTCATTTGCCGTTTACCAAACAATTGTGTTTTTTTTTTTTTCAGTGATTAATGACTTTCTTGGAAAATAGTGAGGATCTGTTCCTTGGAAATACAAGTTAGTCGGGGAAATTCCATGGACATTACAAAGTTCCAGGAAAAGTAGGAAATATCAGCAAAGAGCTCAGAATTCTCTGAGCATGAAGATTATGAGAGGTGGTGAGAAAAATCTATCAAATTATACAACAGCCTTCCCCACATCAAAATGGAAGGAAACTCTACAAACGGACTGTTCCCATTAACAGGGTATTAGAAGTCTTCAGAGTATCAGCTTATAGCTTGTGTTGGTGGAAATTTCTACTATATACAATAGTTTTAAATATACTACATAGGACAAAGGGTTCCGTATTCACCTTAAACTAAATTTGTACCAAAGAATCTATAATATATTCGATGTCAATATGAATGATGTATTTTAGAACAATATAGCCAAAGTGTGTATGTGTTAGATTTGTCAACATAATATGATAAAGGATAGTCTGCCTAGTAACTACTCTCAAAACTGTATTATAGTAACAAATATGCGTAGGAAGTATAAGAGCCTTTAGTCGCTCAAACCATAAACAAATCATAGCAGATGTGCTTTAACAGAAGAACAACAATGGGTTGGGAATGTTAGGGAGGTTTTAAGCCTAAAGATTCTCTATGCCCAGCTCTAACTGTCTGGACGAACTACATTCCCTCTCAGATTAATAATTACTACTTCCTTCATGATAACATGCATTCCTTGCTATTTGGTGTAAGCAGCAGCATGGCTTCTTCTCAAAAGATTCTAGAGATATTATAGAGACATCAGACACAGGCCTGGCTTAACTACAAAATAAAAAGTGAGGAGGAGGGACAGCTTGATGATTCATTTTCACTGTGAAGATATCAAGTCTAGGAAATAGATGCAGATGCTAAAGAAAAGAATCTTTTAAAACAGATGTCAGGGGAAGAAAGTAGGTCATTTGAGGTACAGAGCCAATCACAGAGATCTTCTTTCTTTAGGAAATCCTCATGTAAGCAAAAAGCTTTATAGCCATCAAGTATTGTGAGCTAAAACACTTTGGTCTTTATTTGAAGGATCTAGAACGGCCAAAAAAGCTGAAGCAATATTCCTGAGGAAAGGAGAAATTAATCTGTTAGATTCAGTTCATACATTCTTGTGTATATTATGCTCCAAGCAGAAAAATATTAGTCTCCATACATACCAACTAGCTGTCATCAGCTCTCACGGAACTTGAGAGGATGTGTAATTCTTTTCTCCAAAACGTGTGGTGAAAATGAAAGATGGAGGATGTTACACTTGAGAATGAACGCCATCACTCAGTCATCCAAATAGCAAGCAAAAGGCACCTACGCTTTTCTCCCCTGTGAAACTGCTCATTGAACCAATGTTGGCAGGAGCCTAAACACCATAAAAGAGAAAAGAAGCACTCCAGTGGTGTGGGCCGTCACTGTTTCTGGTTATCTTGCTGTAGTGGGAATAGTAGTGTGGGGTCTTAGTATCTTCTTCATGCCAAATTAATAGCAATTAATGATGAGAGTCAGATAGCCCCGTATATTTTTAAATTGTTTTAATTTTTAATTCCTGGAGTCTCAGTGGACAAGTCTTTAAATGTAAGTTCCAGATAGAGCTGAGAATCTCACTGCAGGGGTTTCATCAGCTCCTCACAATGGCAGAAACTGCCATCATCAGGAGGAAACTTCTCCTGCAAGAAAAACTCATTAACCAGCCTCATAAGTGCTGGAGTTTTCATCAGAGCCTGGCTGACCCAGGTGATGGAACCATCAGCTCACACGTCTCTAGCCTTCCACACAGGAATAGAAAATGTCCAGCTTCAACCCATGCTAGCTATCCTGCCTCACCTAACCAGAAACAAGAATTATGTTACAAACTCTCACAGACAAACGGACAAAAGGCCCAAGTTCCTCTCATCACAGGAATATGGAAAACTAGTCCACAGTGACACTTTACCACTAACTAGAGTCCTGTTTACTGTAAATACCCAATTTAGCATACCCATCTTTCAATTAAAAAAATACAAAGCATACCAAAAGGGGGCGGGGGAAGTTTAACAGAATGAACAAGAACATAACTATACAAACAGGACAATAGAATTACCAGACTGTGAATTTAAGATTGTAAGATTATACACAAAAAGTTCACATGTGTAAACCAGACATCGCAGAACAACAGATGGACAAATAAAGTGAGGAGAAATCTTTTAAGACTGTTAGAAATTGAAAGCAGTAGAAGGTTAATAACTGAAAACTCTCTAGCTTGCAAAGAGCTGTACATACACATCTCAAAGTTAAAGTGAGAAGTGTGGAGAGCAAAGGCTGAAAAAATTCACTAAACGAGCAAATGCAAAAGCTGCCAGTGATGAAGAGATGTCTCAAAGGGTAGAAGCACCTGCTGACAAGCCACTCAGGAGTTCAATCCCTAGAGCCCACATAGCGGATAGAGAAACCAACTCCCACAAGTTATCTCTAAGCTCTATTCATGTGTGGCCTTCTCTACAATAAGTAAATAAATAAATAAATAAATAAATAAAGTTAAAATTCTTCTTTAAAA
>NW_022196912.1:52158163-52185914 GCF_008632895.1 Mastomys coucha | reverse complement strand
AAAAAAAAAAACAGCCACAAGTATGAAACTAACCTCTCGAAAGTCACACAGACACAAAGAGAAAGAACAGGGTGTAAAAGCTAGTTTTGGAGAGGGAAAAAATACCACCCCTGAGATTTCTACATTCTATAATATGATTCCTTCTTTGGAGAGAAATAAGGAATAACCATTCTTAAAAACAAAAATTGAGGGAAAATGTGCGAATAGGTATGTCCCACAAGAAATATTCTAACAAGCATGCATGACATGGAAGTCATGGACACACAACAGAAATACAACCTGCAGGAGTTTTAGAGAGGGAAAAAAATCAAAGAAAATAAAGATTTACCGTTATTATTAACATAAAAATAGAGTATAGTGCTGGAGAGATGGCTCAGTGGTTCAGAGCACTGACTGCCCTTCCAGAGGCCTTAAGCATGTGTAATAGGATCCAATGCTCTATTCTAGTGTGTCTGAAGGCAGTGACAGGATACATAAAAGAAGAATATATCTTTTAAAATAAAATGAAATTCACAATTTATTTAATTATGCATGTCCTAGGTTTTTATTTCCATATAGAATTTAAGATTCTTTTATCAATTTTTGTAAAAAAAAAATGCAAATGGAATTTTCATGGGAATCACTTTTGGTAAGATTTTGACCATATTAATCCTACCAATCCATGAGCATGGGAGATCTTTCTATCTTCGGATTTCTTCTTCAGTGTCTTAAGTTTTATTATACGGTTCATTCACCTGCTTGATAGAGTTAGCCCAAAATTGTTTCTGAGGCGATTGTGAAAGGTACTGTTTCTCTAATGTCTTTCTCAGTGTGTTTGTCATTTGTACATAAGAAAGGCTACTGATCTTTGTGTGCTGACTTTATATCCTGCTACTTTACTGAAGGTTCACATCTGTAGAAATTTCCTGGTTGAGCCTTTAGAGTCTTTCTTATATAAAATCATATCACCTTCAAATAAAGATACTGAATTCCTCTTTTCCTATTTCTATTCCAGTGGTCTCTTTCCGTTATTTTATTGTTCTATCTAAGACTTCAAGTACAGCATTAAAGAGGTATGGAAAGAGTGGACATCCTTGCCTCATTTTTGTTTCTCTCCACTTAGGATTATTTTAGCAATGGGCTGGCTAAAAATTACTATGGTGAGGTACGTCACCTATTTTCTCCAGGATTTTATCAAAATTTGTTTCCCTATTTTCTCCAGGATTTTTTCAAAAAGGGATATTAGATTTTTGTCAAAGCCTTTCCTGTATTTAATGATCATGTGTTTTTGTATTTTAGTCTGTTTATGTGGTTGGTTACATGTATTGATTTACATATATTAAACCATCCCTGTATCTCTGTAAGTAAGTCATTTTAATGTGTACGCTGGCTCTTTCTGTAGTTTTGGTATCGGAGTTAAAAGTAACTTCATAAAATGATTTGGAAATGTTTTTTTCAGTTTGTATTTTGTGAACTAATGTAAGAAATATTGGTGTCAGTTCTTCATTAAACACCTGGAAAAATTCTACACTGAAGGCCCTGGGTTTTAAAAAATACGGCTTCTATCTTTCTCTGTGTAATTGGTCCACTTAAATTCCTTATTTTTCTTGATGTAAATTTAATAGGTCATATATGTCAATTACTGCATCTTTCTTTTAACCTTTTCCACTGTGGTATATATTACAGATTTTAAAGTATGTTCATATGATTCTCTGAAATTCTTCAGTGTCTGTTGGCTGTAATATCTCCCTTTTATCTTTAATTTTATTTGTGTAGATCCCTTCTCTCTGTCTTTTGGCAAAGTTGACTCAAGGTTGGTCAATATTGTTGATTTTCTCAAAGAACCAACTCTTCCCTTCATTGATTCTTTGTATCATATTTTTTGTTTGTGGTGTTGCTGTTTCTAGTTCATTGATTTTTTTACCCTGACTTTAATTATCTCGTTTATTCTTTTTTAATATTTACTCTTTTTTAATATTATTTCTTCTTGGTTTTCTAGAGATTTCAAGTACATAATTAAGTTATTGATATAAAATCTTTCCAGTTTTTTATGTATGGACATAGTGCTACAAACCTTCCTCTCAAAACTGACTCCATAGTGTTCCATGAGTTTAGTTATGTTGTGTTTTCATTTTCATTCAATTCCAAAAATGATTTGATTTCCTTTATTTCTGTCTTAGCCCAAATTTCATTCAGTAGTGAGTTGTTTAGATCCTTTTAGTTGGCATGCATCTGTTTCTTGTTGATATCTAGCATTACTCCATGGTAGCCTCATAGAATACATGGAGTTATTTCAATTTTCCTATACTTGTTGAGACTAAATTCACATCCTATTATATAGCTGATTTTGGAGAAAGTTCTATAAGCAGCTAAGAAAAAAGTATAATCTTTAATGCTTACATAAAATATCCTTTGAAGACAGATTGGTGCTTAAATGATTTTTTATCATGAAATTCTCTTTATTTATCTGTTAGTTGTGGTTCATAATTTAGTTGAGTATAATAGTCAGGGCTGGAACCTGTGGTCTCCTATAGCTTGCAGAAGATCTACCCAGGCCCTTCTGCCTTTCAGAGTTCCTACTGAAAAGTTGGGTGTTAATCTAATATATATGTAACTTGGTCTTCTACCCTTCAAGTTTTTAATACTTTTTTCTATATGTTTAGTGTTTGGTGGTTATGTGTTGTATGTCATTTGTTTTCTGATCCTATTTTCTTTTTTTAATGGCTTTTCTACCTTTCTTTAAATAGAGAAAGTTTTCTTTTATAATTTTGCTTAAAAAATATTTCTGTGACTTTGACATGGGTTTCTTCTTCCTCTATAACTTTTACTCATTAGTTTTGTCTTTTCATAATGTCCCAGGTTTCCTGGATGTTTTGTGACTGAATTTTTTGTTATTAAATTTTACATTTTTTTATAACAATATCTTCTACCTTATCTTCATGACCTGAAATTCACTTTTCCATGTCTTTTAATCTGTTAGTGAGAGTTAGTTCTGAGCTTTTTGTTTGACTTGTCAAGTTTTTCATTTTGAGCTTTTTTACACTTTGGTTTTTATTTAGTAATTCTACTTCTCTGTTAAGTTATACTTTAATGCCTTGAATCATTTTCATCATTTCATTCAATTGCTTGAGTTTTTACAATATTCACTAATGTATTTTCATGTCCTTTTAATATTCTTGAGCATATTCATGATTATTATTTTGAAGCCCTTATCTTGGGCTTCAGTTAAATTGCTTGTCTTGCAACCTATTA
Source organism: Mastomys coucha (assembly GCF_008632895.1). Lineage (NCBI taxonomy): Eukaryota > Metazoa > Chordata > Mammalia > Rodentia > Muridae > Mastomys > Mastomys coucha. Next base: position 52,182,683 of record NW_022196912.1, on the reverse strand, counting down.
CTGGCTTCAGAGGAGCCATATTGTCTTGGTGGTTTATTTTTATGTTTTTGTGTTTGGGCCTAAGAATCTGGAGTTATGATGTTTAGGTTGTTTCTTGGTGTGGATACATAGACTCTCTTTGATGAGTAGATGTCTTACTATTTGGTTGCTGTTGTCTCAATCTCAAACCTAACCAAGGGTGAGTGCATAAGATCCCTGGTAGACAGTAGTTCTGGGTCTCTGGGATATAGGTCAATGATAGAGAATGATTCTGAAGTTGGGAGTGAGTTACAAAGGAAAGAAAATAGGCTTGAAGGAAAGGCTGAAAGGGATGGTAGAGAAGAACTGCAGGGACCCTGGATCCATACCAAAAGACCAAGTCCCAAAGGGAGAGGGGAGGCTTAGTTGTCATTTTTTTAAATTAAAAAAAAAAAAAGTAACCATCACATGGGTAGACTAAGAAAAAGACAGAGAAAGAATACATAGGAGAGAGAGAGAAAAAGAAGATGACAAAACAAGAAGATATTTTTAGCTCAACACAATTTGGACCATACATAGTTTTTAAAAAGTTATTATCCAATGATAAAAACATGAGGTCTTTTCCTCTGATATAAGGAACCAAGGCAAGGATGCCCACATCACTACTTCTGTGCAGTACAATCATGAAATTGTGACAGAAATAAAAGGCATCCATATAGTAAGAGTTAAACTACCTGCTTACTGACTGTAAAATTTTGTACATAAAATAAAAACCAACAAGCCCTTTTTTCTAACATACTTAGCAATATTGTCACCTGGTGGTTTCTCATAGTTCTTCTGTGATGCAATGCATAAATAACTAAATAAGATACATAAAAGTAGTAGTAAGTATGTATACTGGTTAAAGGTTAATATGAAAGTAGGGCCCACACATCTCATAGTGTTAAGTATACTAATATCCATGTGCATGAACTATTTCCTGGCAGATCATGTCAAAGACTGAATGTTGTTGATAAGCAAGCTATAATCTGTAAACTCAGAGAGGTTAGGTAAAGAGGCATCTAGGAGAGATGTATAGATACCCCTGGGAGGGTGAAACAGAATAAATTTTATGAGTGGACTGAGGGTAGGAGCAGACAGGAACAGGGGAGAATAAGGTGTGGGGTGGAAGAAATAGTATGAGGTCAGATGGCTGGAATTATGGAGGGAGGCACTGGGGAGATAGTATGGAACCCTTGTGCAGTAGAAACTCATAGAATGTAGGAAGGTGATCCTAATGAGGACTCCTTGTAATGGGGAATAGAAAGTCTCATAGCCAGGGGAGGACTAAGTTGCATGCAATTGTTGGCTCAGGTGTTCCCATGGAAATCCAAAACAAAAAAACAAAAAAATATAAACAAACAAACAAAAACAACAACAACAACAAAACCCAGACTGTTGCTAAAACAAAGGGTTGCTCTCCACAAACTGACAGTGGAGTCTCATTTCTGAGAACAACATCTACACAACTCAACGAACATGATAAGTCAAGCTGGTACCTACATGGAATCTTCTCCTACATTCTAGTCTCTTTGGTGTGGGAATACTCTTGCAGGCTCCCAAAATAGAAATGGGGACACCAACACTGCCACAAAACCTTTGACCTACAATCAGTCCTGCCTACAAAATATGCTAGGGCAATGGTGGCACAGAACTTCTGGGAATAGCCAACCCATATCTGATTTGACTTAAAATCCGCTCTACAAGAAGGAACTTCACACTGCTTGGGTAACCAAGAACAAGAGACTAGGTATCCGAGAGGCCTAGAATAAAACTAAGCATTATTTTTTTAAAAAAAAATCAATAAAATAATTCCTGATAATATTCTACTATACTCATAGATCAATTCCTTATCTAGTTAACATCAGAAAGGCTTCCTCTAGCAGCAAAAGAAAATAAATGCAGAGACACACAACTGAACATTAGGCAGACAGAGAGTCTAACTTTAAGGTCTCTATCAAATCCTTCCCCCCTCAGAACTCAGAGAATCCCACCACAAGAGGAGGCAGAAAATTGTAAAAGCCAGAGGGGATGGAGGACACCAGGAGAACAAGGCTCTCTAGGTGCATAGAGCTCACAAAGCCTAAAGCAGCAAGGACAGGGCTACAGAGGGCTTCACCAGATCCTCTCTGTATATAGTCACTCCTAGCTTAGTATTTTCATGGGACTCCTCACTGTGAGAATGAGTGGGTCTCTAACTCTTGTGCCTACCTCTGAAATTCTTTTCTTACTGTTGGATTGCCATATCCAACTTTGAAATGATAGTTTTTCCTTTATCTTACTATATTTTATATTGTCAATCTTTGTTATCTCAAAGAAGCCTATTCATTTTTTAATGAGAGATAGAAAGTGAATGGATCCAGGCAGGGGAATAGTGGGGAGGAACTGAAGGGAATAGAGGGAAGGGAAACTATAATCAGGGTATGTTGTATGAGAAAATAATCTATAAATCTATAATAATCTATTTTTCAATAAAAAATAATTCCCAGAGCAACAGATAGAGATGCTGAACAATATAAAACATGAATGAGGGCTTGGTTCAGCATTTAAGAACATCTATTTTCTTGCAGAAGACCCAAATTCCCAGCACACTCGTGGTACTGGTAACAATGCCTGTATCACCAATTACAGGATAATCTATACTCTTCTGGCCTCCACAGATATGTGCAACCTACAATTTATATATGCACCTACACTCAAGTACACACAGACATACACACACAAAATAAATGAATAAATAATTTAAAACATGGATACAACAAATGTTATGCCATACAAGTAAATGGAAAGGTATTCATGGATGGAAAAACACTGTTAAGATGTCCTACAGATATCCTAAAATCTGCAAGGGAGAAAAATCATAAAGTCATATGAAACTATGAAACACACCAAATAGCAAATTTCATCTTAAGTATAAGAACACAGAATTGAAGGTATCAAACTCTTTCATACTATACCACAAAGTTATAGTAATTCATTGAAAAAACATGGTACTGACATGAAAATAGACACAAGGAATAATGGAGCATAACAAAAAAACATAAAAATAAATTATGTACTTCCAATGACTTTTGACAACAATGCCATAAACTCAAAATGTCAACAGTCTGTCAATAAATGATCCCAGGGAAACTGACTACCCACATTACAGAGACTTAAAACAGTGCTTCATATTGCAACGTTTTTACAAAACTCCACTTAAAATAGACTGAAAAATTTTAGTATAATGACTCAAACTATTGAATCAGTAGAAAACACTAAGAGAAAAGCTTCATCTCACTGGGACACTACTAATCTGAAGCATTTCTTGGCTATAGCTCTCAGAACCAGAAGCAGGCAAACCACAAACAGATGAGCTGGGTGCACACTAAAATGCTTCCACACTGCAGAGCAAATCACTACAAAGGAGACACTCCAGAGACTCCAGAGACACAAGAAAGCATTTGCAAATCATCAGATAAGGTGCTAAAGCCAGAAGTAGGATGAGGAAAGGGACTTGATAAGAAATACCTGTACTTGAAAAATGGAAAGGCTGGGTCAGAAAGAAGGCTCAGTCATTCAAGGCTAGGTTCGCAACCAAAAATACAAAACTGGAAAGGGACCTGACTAAATGGTTTGCTGAAGAGGAGGGCTGGAGGGGTACAAAATTTGCAAATAAAAACAGATATAGCTTGACCCCTGTTAGCTCCTCTATCCTCAAACATGTAATGGAAAGTATAAAGGACGATGGAAGGAAGGAACCTCATACACTTCCAGATGAGAAGGTAAGTCAGAAAGAGCAACTCTTGGTGTTATCTGCACAAGATCAACCAGTCAAAATTCCAGCACTGAGTTTACTGGAGGACTTAGTGGCAGTTGGTGGCTTTGAGGGAAGGAGAGTCACTCTCTTTGGGGGATGTGCTTACTGCTTTGTTGCCCACACCTCACTGGATGGCCACATATCCACAAACATATAGGCAATGCTAATTAGATTCAGCAGGATATTAGTAACAAAAAGAAAAGAGGACATGATTATGGGAGACTGACAGGATTAGGGCTTTTGAGGAACTTGGAGGGAGGTGATGGTGGCTAGATATAATCAAACTCTAATTGTATAAAGTATAGAAACTTCAAAGAATAAAAATTATCTAAAGGTAAACATACATTTAATGCAAGGGATATGGTAATTAGTCTGGTTTGAGTAAACCATTGTGAACACATATACCATTAATGTATATAATTTTACCTATCAATTTTTAGGATAAAACCCAAAAAGTGGTTTTAGTATATAAAACAACTTGATTATATAAAATTTATCAAATTCAACTCAATTTAAACAGAAATGGCTTAACACAAGTATCAACACATTACCTTTTAAATATAGAATAACATACCATTTTTCTATATAATAATAGAGAATAATAATGATAGTGATAACTTCTTGGGATAGTTTGATGGTAAGAACATTTTATTGGGAAAACCCATTCAATGAAGTCCTTTATTTGTATTAATAAAAGCATGAGCAAAAACTAAAATTTACAATACAGAACTCCATCTACAATTCAGCTTTTCCCCCTACAGGATGTCATACTGCCTTTGTACACCAGGACATGATACAATTCAGCTTTTCCCCCTACAGGATGTCATACTGCCTTTGTACACCAGGACATGATACAGCATGACTTGTACTATGGTTGAAAACAAAGGACATTTTTGCATCGCATAGGACATCAGAACCAGGAATGTGGTAAGTAGACCAGCCTACATGAAACTAGGAGGAAGGTCTAAGTGACTTCCTGACACTCCTAATTCCATTTAATGTTCCTTCCATGGTAGGGAACACACAGGCTGCATGCAATGAGGAAACCTATCTTTCTCTGCCCAGGGAGAATCTAGACATTCACTTTTCTTTTTTAACTTAACAAAGAAATTTGAAATTACCTTGGGAGAAAATTAAAAATAAAATTCAGTTTTTAGCTATTCTGAGAAGTGGGGCATATAATTTTTTTTGTAGTTTTTGATTACCCTAAAGAACAATGTGGTTGAGAAAAGGGTGTGTTCCCATGAAAGGAATCTAATGTCATTAAGCACTCAGCACATTCATTTAATAGATTTCCTGAACCTCCTCATTGAACTGTAGCCATCAGAAAATAATCATATTTTATTTTTCAATTCAAAAAAATGTATTTTCCCTGAGATATGCAAATCAGAAATACACTCAACATTAGGACTAACATTAAACAGGAAAGATGAAGGCTAGATAAAAATCAGGACCGTGTGGGAATAAACACAGGCTGCTGAGGAAATCTTCTAGGACTTGTCACTCTGGGTTACCACATCTTATCCAATAGATGCTTGCCACAGTAGTCATACTTCACGTGTATGTGTTACCACGACTGTCATTGCTATCTTGTTTAGACATCTAACAGCCAATCTCCCTGAACAACTACTGACTTCTCACTTTTAAAGATGGGGCAACTGCTTCTTAGTGATTACACCTTCCATAGAGTGTACATTCGGAAAGTCATTTCCCTTTCCCTCTCGCCCAAGCAAAGGCTATGGAAATTTGACAAGGATAGGAGATTTTGAGAGAAAGGTATGGATGCCATTTTAGCTCAGTTTTAATTGGCCTAATAATTTTATAGCACATGCATTGTCACTCATCAATCCCTAATCCCCGCTAGGAGCTAAGAGTAATCAAAGTAAGAACATAGGTGAAGCAGACACCCAAACCATAGCTGTAACCAAGTGCCCAGGACAAAGTGCTGTAAACACCAGACACAGACTTCTTCCTTCTATTCAGTAACAACTACATTTGACGTGGGAATTGAGTGGGGCAGATATACAATCTTTTGAGAACAAAAGATTGGACAGTATATAGCAGCAGAAGCTTTCCAAGAGAGGAAGTGGGTCAGAGTTGAAAGGGTAGAAAGTTAGTGGCAGACACTGTGCAGAGCATGAGACTCTGGGATCTTAGCTTTGAGTCTGCACTGAATGCCAGATGTCTGTGAGATTCTATTATATATGAGTCTTGTTGGGGAGTGGAAAAGATTTGGGCCTCTTTCTCTGTCAACAGGATTTGCCACAGATTCATTCACAGCATTTGTGTAAATCCTAGATCTTCACCTTATTTTCCTGCTTTATAAATGCTGTCTAGAAAAAAAAAAAGAAGGAAAGAAATAATGTTATGTTGTGTAAACTGAAATAATTATTAAGTATGTTTTAGTTTCTTAAGCTAAAAGGTAAATTATTATGAGAGCTTTGCATATAATGATGGTATTGTGCCACCAAAATGGCCCTCCTGCTATGTTTTAATCTCCAAACAGGAAATCTCTTTGGAGGCAACCATTTCTTCCCCAACACAATGTAGACTATCCTCACAGTGATTCACCTGGTAATTATCTGTATTGCAACACTACCTCACACACCTACAGTGAATCACTACATCAGTTCAGTCGCCATCATCTGGATTAGTGCTACACACCTAGAATACTCAGGTAAGCATCAAAATGTCCTTACACTCTTCATCCATGCGGTCTGAATAATCACAGCCTATATGTCCGAGTCACGAAGTCGGAACACAAAAGAGTTTCAGCAATCAACTCATCCAAACCATTCTTTTATAGGTATGGAAACAAATGTGTAGCTATAATCCTTCTTGAGTCAGTGAGCTAGAAATAGAAGTGAGCACTGTAGACCCACCATCCTCCTTGCTTCAGCTGTCTAACTTCCCTGATGGAATAGGCTAGGATTAAAGGCATTAGGGTACCAAAGGGGAGGCTAGGATGACCCAAGAGAGGAAGCACTGATAAATAATGGCTTATGGTTCTACAGGCTCCTGGATTGAGGCTCCAGTTCACTCAGCATTATAGTATGAAGATCTTTATTTTCTATAATGTAAGAATGTATTATTTTATGGTTTGAGAATTTTGCTTGCAGATATGTCAGTGCTCCTGGTACCTGTGAGGCCAGAAAACGGCATCAACTACCAGAAACTGGAGTTACAGTTGTGAGCTGCCATGTGTTAGGAACCAAACTCAGGTCATATGGAAGAGCAGTAGGTGTTGTTAGCTGCTGAACCATCATCTGCCTATACCATGATGATTTTATTTTAAACTGCGTACCACTTTATGCATAACTGTAAAAGAAAAGCTGATTGGACGACTTAAAGGTAGTACTTAAAGGTACTAAGAACAATACTTTCTTAGTATTTTGACAGTTTGTATCCTAGCTATGCTAAATAGCAAAGTATAATTGAAACCACTAAAGAACAAAATCTCCCAAAGGGAAAAAAAACCAAACATATTAATGCATTCATAAATCTACTACAGTTCTATGACCTCAGAAGAAGCTAGCTCATCTAGTTGTGTAGGTATACCAATATAACAAACACTTTTCTAGAGACAGAAGAAAGTAAACCAAAGAGAACAAAGGGTTTTCTTTTATATATACTTTCTACACTGCATGGTTCCTTCTCAACACTCTGGCTAATGAGACAGCTTCTTTCCTGGCCAGAAGTAGGCTGACTGAAAAGCGTACTGAATTACTCCAGCAAATGAGTAACAGCAACTCCAGGAGCTGTGCTGCATATTTCTTGCTCTGAGAACATAATGGCTATTTTGAATTAAAGATGACCACAAGTTCCTGGGGAATTTTCCACTTTAAATGTATGCTGGTCCCTGTCTGCTCCAATGGGAGGCCACAAAGGGAAGCAGAGTTGTTCCAGGCCTGGGTCCAGGTTGAATGGCAACCAGCAACTTCTACTGTGGTCTCTTGGAACCAAGCCTGATTTCAAGTTCACAATCCCATCCTTCAGTTCACTGCTAATCACAGACAATATATTCCCAGAACTTGGCCCTGAGGTTCCTATTGTTTTCTTACCATTTCTGCATTTCTTAGCCTATACATTACAGTAACTTCTTTCTATTTGTCAGGAGTCTCATTTAAAATCCAGTACTGCCACAGTACAAGTCATATTTAATGTACAATAAATGTTAACTATCTCCTGAACCCTATAGATGTTTTGTAAACTAGAGTTTAATATTGTCCTCAGAAGGTTGTTCAAGACATATGGATTCTAAGTGATAAATGCCATCAGTGTTTATCAAATGCCTATTATCACAGCAGGACCTGAACTCCGGCTAACCTCTGCTCCAGTGAAAAGTAGAGCCATAGCCTACCAGACATTGGAAGAGTTTAACAGCTTGGTAAGGCCAGGATTGGCTTACCATCATCAAGCCAAGACTAACATGTCAGAATCAACAGACAAGGAACTAACAAGCTGGGAATCCCACTGGGATGACCAGGGAGAATAAGGCTGATGAACCTGTGGATGCTGCCAACAACCTCAAAGTCTACTGTTGCAACCTCAGCAAATAGCAGGTGGCCAGCACAGAACTGCAGACAGAAGTGACAAGCAGACATACAACAGGAAGTCAGCAGAGGTGTGAAATCCTGTAGGATAGACAACTAACACCACTGAGTTCTGCACTCAGCCCATTGGGAGCTGTGGAACAGGAAAAAATGTATACATACCTGAATTGGAAAGAGAAGCCTTTCCATCTGCCATCTGTATGCCATTTTAAAATGTCCTGGCAATGGAGGTTTACGGAGCCCACCAAGACAGGGAAAGGTGGACTTAGTGTTGTGAGGCAATGTATTAAGTGGCATGTCATATAAATTCCATTTTTGCATGCTTTTGAGCACATTTCATTGTTGCTATATAAGTCTGTCCACCAGACTTGCCATTGCACATCACGTACTCTCAGGCACACTGGCAGCTTTATCCACCGGAGGGTTGGCAATACAGGTATTATGTCATAACCAAGAGTCAAATCATAAGTGGTAATTCTATCCAATTCAAAGGACATGGTACATAGCCTTATGTTTCCTATCAATTACAAAAGGCCTATGAAATATACAGCTATTTGGAAATTCAACAATGCACATAAATTTCAACAAACAAAATCTTATCCAAATAACTGAAAATGCAAAAATTACTTATTTTTACTATTCCTGAAAAATCTTTAAAGTTGAGTTTTCTCAAAGTCTTGTATAAATGAGTAGTTACTCAGACACAGACAAAACCCAGATCCAGCTCAGAGCTGGAAACGCCAGTGACTTTCTGAAAATACTAATGCCCACAGGTACGAATCCATCAAACAATGACAGCAAACTTAAAATCATGCACAAGGAAAGTATGAATGTCGGATTATCAGAAGTTTGTGGCACTGGTGCTAAGGTCATGGCTCAGCGACAGAACACTTGAGGAGCAAGCAATAGGCCTATGTTCAATCTCCAACACTGTCAAAATAAAACACAAGATGAGCAAATAAGAGGAACAAGAGATAAATATTAATGTACCTCAGGAGAGTGTAACTGTGCAGGGTATGGGCCCCACAAAATACTTCAGAGCTGAGTAATTTCTATAACATGGGTGAATTCATAAACAGGCTAGCTTTAACTTCTGTAGAGAACCTTATATCAGAAATAACACAGGCTTTTCAGTGTACTAAGACACATACCAACAGACCAAACCCCTGCCAAAACCACTTAAAAGCAAAGCTCGTCCTTCTAGGTCTTCTGGCACTGATTAGTCCTTTGTGATACATCCAAGAAGCTTATATTACAAACTCAAATAATATTGACCTCAAACATCTCAGGGTATGACTACCTTATATGAGACATGGGTATGTTTCAGTATATGCATTTTAAAACATGGCAAGAAAATAATTTAGCACTGGAAATATAGGAAAGAGCAAGCTGCTTGTGCACATGTTAGTGGATTAGAGAATAGTCTGCCCTCTGTGCTTGACTTGAATTGCAAGCGGCATGGGAAGAGAACAAAAAGGTAAGTGGGAATACTGCAGGAGAAAAGTATGAGTGCTGAGTCTGCCAGGCCATGCTCCTCACCAGCCACTAAAGGGGAGCTAAGGGAATTCACAGAAAAAAAAACTAAAAAAAAAAAAAAATTAGGCCTGTGCTTCCACTGCTTCTGTGGGGCCCCAGCCCAATGGCTGATATTAATGCTCAATAGTGAAAGCAGGAAGAACACATGCTCCGTGGTGAACCTCAATGGCAAGAACAGCCTGAAAGTCCCAAGAACCTTTAAAGTCCATTGTTCAGCAGGGCTGACAGGAAAGGTCCTTGGAGAGAGCTATGTCTGCTGCACATCTGCCTTCTCAGCACTGCTTCCATGGCCCCACTGATCAATGCACGCCAAACATAAATCCCAGGGTGATCAAACAGACACAGTGACATCTACCACAGAGGAAGCGCGCACAACTCAGGAACACATAGAAGAATGCCTTCGTCAGCCTAACAACAGTGAGGAAGGTTTGAAAAACCCATGGTCTGGTTTAAAAACCTACATTCTTTTGATAAACTATACCATCAATCTTACCAGACTTGTTCTATCATGCTACAACCTTCTAAAACAAAAAAAAAATAAAAAGCCAAAAATTCAAAGAATGGAAGCTCTAAGCCTGCTTGCCTAAGAAAGGGTTTATACAAGCCATAAAGCTCCCAGTATAGTAACGTCCACACTGTACAGCTGGGATTGAAAAGGACCAAGTGGCATTCACAGGAACAAAGGAGAACCAAGCCTAAGTGACCTCGTCATGCTTACCACCAGGCTCTCCTCTGCTATTAACCCCAATCACTGAGTTTTCCTTCTGAACACTGAACAGCGGATGCTCTTGTTCACATGGACTTTGTGATGTAAGAATGTAGGGTGGTAGCACCCTAGACTACTTTGTTCCGGATCAGTCTGCCACCCTCTATCAGATGATAGCCTGGAGACTAGTAACTGTCACTTCTCGCCATACAAAACCAAAAGTATGGGTCTCGATTATGTTTAGTTCTTCAGTGTCCACCTGTGTCAGTTTTCCTTATCATTTCTGGCCTCTCCTAACTGTCCACCAGAAACAAACCCCTAATCTGAGGGTCAGAATCCCATGGCAAGATTGGGAAGAGGTGACACTGTGACTTAAAGTTCATTTTTATCATTAAAAAAAACTAAAAAAAAAAAAAAAAAAAAAAAAAAAAAAGGCAGTATTGCTTGCCAAATTCATAAAAAAAGAGATCAGGATTGTGAAAGGTAAAAGCGAATGCCCTCAACACTGCCAAGAGGCCAGCATTCCTCCTTACAAGAGAACAAGCAGCACTATTGCCTGCCTCTTCCCTCACTGCCATCACTGCCTTAGGAGCATCCGGCTTTCCTCCTTAAGGAGAACATGAAGCACTATTGCCTGCCTCTTCTCACACCTGCCATCCCTGCCTTTCACTTTCTTGCATCAAAAGTACATGGTATCCCCAAATACTCTTCCAAATCAAAACCTTTCCATGGGATTCTTTTTTTTTTTTTCTTTTTTCTTTTTTCCTGGTACAATAGCACAAGCTCAGAGCAAACCACAGGAAGAAAGAGGCATGTTTTTGTGAGCCCCACCCTAGGCTCTGAGTCTCTAGACTCTGTGTGTTTCCTTCTTTGATTCTCTTCTGTTATTTTTACATACATTTGAAATTCAACCACATCCAAGCCATAGTCTTTAAATCTGTTTAACCTAACTCAAGAACTGTTTTCATGCCTTGTTAAGTCTAAAGGTTTGGTGGTGGTGTTTTCCAAGCATTTTACAGTAAGTAATATTCTCTATTCCACAGTACAACAGGACAAAAACACATCTTTAGGGCAAATCATATTTTATGCTGAAAGACATTTTTTTTATTTTTTAAGTCATACAGTGATACACATTCAACTATCACTAGACTTAATGTTTGACAAAATTGAACTAAGGTCCTACCCAAAGCAGAGGAAGGCATGGCATGTCATTATCGTCTTACAATTCAAGTATAGGCTTAACACTAAGTTGTCAATATTTGACATGCATAAACTCAATACAGCAATAGAAAACAAACATATAGCAATAAAGATTGTTCATGAAGTGTAATAGAAAATATCTTAGTAACTTGAGAAATCACTAAGGGAATATATAATATAGGAAGCAATGTCCCTCAAAGTAAAAGTTCTGAGTAAATGAGTTGGATGTTCAAAACTAAGAATTAAAATATAAGAACATCGATTTAATTTTTCCTTATAATTCTACTGAATACTAATGAAAATATCCAAACATGAGAAACTTATCAGCTATAACTGGTTAAAATATAATGAAGAACAATGCATGGGATGCCAGGAACACAGCATGCCTCCCCTCTGAGTCTCTTGGTCTCTCCCAGCCCTATGTACCAAGAGGACAGCATGTGAGCTACAGGTCCTATATCTGCAGATGGAATGAATGTCTGTGGTTCCTCTCTGTGGATACTATGGTTAAAGTCCAGGGCATCTGCCAAGGTATTCAGCTTCCCTCATTTCTGATGTGGCTTAGTGATGGGAGCAAGGTTTGATAGGTCAGAGTTTGACCTTCTGTGGGACAAGCTAAGAAAGAGGCAGATGAATCCTGTGTCTTTGGACAGCTGACTCAGAGAAGCATGCAAACCTTCTGCTCAGCCTATCTGGGAGATGAAAAGACAGGCTCTGTGTATTCCTGAGGCCGTGGGCAGATTAGTAATATATCTTCTTGTATCAGCATTTAAGGTTTGCCTAAGGCTTACATTCCTGGGGAGCCTCTGCCAAGAAGACATTTTTGAAAGTAATTAAGAAAATTAAAATGAAGTGGCTTCACTGAAATCAACAAATAATGAACCCCAAAGTACTCAATATATGTAAATAACAGATAGTAACCACACAAATGAGGCACAAATTACTCAGAATGAATGATTAGTGAATGATATCAAAAAAGTTAAGAAAGAGTAGAAGAAAGTAGGAGCCCTATATTACAGAATATTTTAAATGATCTCCAAATACATTGAAGACTTATTTGCAAAGTGAGACCATAATACCATGAAAATAAAATATTTCACCACTCATGAAACACTAGAACTAAACCAGAGAAAGAAACAATTTATGGTTTTTAGACTAATGACAAAGAATTTCTTTAGATAAGGAATTTTGTGTTTAAAGATCCTAGCAAAGGCCACAGAATCTTGATCTACACTCCAGAATTTTCCCATAAGAGAACCAGAAAAATAACCTCATGTACACACACACACGCACACACACACACACACACACACACACACACACACACACACACTATTTCATCCCTTTCTTCATATAAATGATAAGAAACAACTTATAAGTCCTCCTCTTTCTCCTTAACTCTGTAGATCCCCAAGGGATATCATTATCATTCTTAGACTCCCTTTTCCAACTAAAAATATCAAAAACCTCAACCTCTAACCCAAGTCCCATTAGATACTCAGTACTGTCCTAGTTCATGCTAGCTGAATGATATAAGATGAATGAAAACAGTACAAAAAATAAGAGTATAAAAAAGAAATAAACTACCAATAATCACAATTGGCTGAAGACAAAAGCTAAACAGCTTTTGTATAACCCCATCTTTTTAAGTGGTTTCATATAAACTCAGCATCTGAGTCCCAGATAGACTGACTATGTAAGACCCACACTTCATTCATTTCATGACTGTGAGTCATGGGTAAAATATGTGTTAGGAATATACTCCCTCTTATATTCTTTTATTTTCTTATATTTCATACCCAGGGACATAGCAAAAATCATTGCATTCAAAGTTCAGTAGGTAATGTATTGTAAAAAGAAGATTTCCCTCCAAAATTCTACTTTCGAATAACATGCAAATACTACAAATATTCACAGGAAAGCCTAGGATAGCAAGTCAAAATTTTAATCAAATAATTCACATCCCATAGAACACTTCTGACACTGGTAAATCTTGCTATATCTTTTATGCATGTGCATTCTCGAAATCTTAATTAACAAATCAGCCATTCTAAACATGGTATTCTTGGAAATGGTGTGCAAAAAGTAGGTAAAGTTTCCTAACAAGGAAGTCTGGAATATGATCTGTGACCACCACATATCAACTTTCTCAAAAGACAATCTTGTGCAATTGGAAAACATTTCTGTGTGATACTCTATTGTTTGCCTTAAAACTATAAGGATACAGTGGCATATTTGAATAATTAGTAGAAATCTCACGGTCCACTCTGGCTGGGTTTTACTTCATGCTACTAACTATTAAATTTGTTTGCTGTTCTTTAATTCTTGCTATTTTCCTTATATATCTTTTCCTTTAGCAACTTCTTACTATATCATTAAAAATTCCCAAGGGGTAGTCATGTTTTATAGATGATCTTAAGAGAAAGAAACAAGAGAAAACCAATGAATATCTAATCACAGGGAAAAGCCTAGAACCAAAGAGAAACAATAACTTAAATATTTATATTATAATCTTAAGTAACCCAAGTACAAGCTTGTGGATTTTAATGACTTTTAAATTATCAGCATTCCAGACATAGTATGAACATTCCAGGATTCATGAATTCAACCAATCTTCCTGCTTTGTGTGTCTAATTCATGTATACTTTAGAAAACCAGATAGATCATTTTATATATGAGTATAGTGCCTAACATGCCATTTACTGTGACAGCTTTCATGACTATTTGTGCAACAATTATGCAAAACAATTTTAATGAATTTTTTAAATGTCTAATAATGAACATGATATAATTTAACTGATATTGAGATTGATCGTTTGAATGGAATTCTTCACTTTTATTAAGATACTACAAATTGCCAACCTCACAAACAAGTTTCTGTCTATAACTCTTATAAATTTCTGATAAATGTATTGAAGGTTTTATGAAGAACAGATGAGAGCCTGAGGATATTTTCGTGTGGTTGTTTGGTTTAGTTTCTATGTTTTCTTTTGCTTTATTTGCTGTGCTTGACAAATTGAACTAAGATTCTCACACTTCAGATACATATCCTACCACTGGGCTATATTTCCAGTCCCCCTTATACATGCACATGCATCTGAGCACAGAGATATACAGATGATAGACAGATAATAGATAGATAGATAGATAGATAGATGATATATAGATACATAAATACATAGATGATACATAGAAATATACATAGATACACAGATGATAAGATCATAGATTAATAGATGATAAATAGATAGATAGATAGATAGATAGATAGATAGATAGATAGATAGATAGATAGATAGATAGAATAATAAAAGAAAGAAGATAGACAAGAATCAGAAAAACCAGCTGGTTTCTGTCCTAAGTGATGTTTGCAGGGAATTAAGGAGACCTGGTCTAGCTGCCTTGACAGGCACACACCATAGCATTTCTTAGGCTAGAGTCTGTGGTTCCTGGGACACTGTGTGCTTTTCAGTTCCTAGGAAAACAAGGCACTCTCACAGGCGGTGAAGTATTAGGCTGCTTGTGTTTCTCTGCATTCGCTAGAAGTCAGAGAAGCATGTAGAAGTTTCACAATACCATTAATCTTAGACACTAATCATGTGTATTCTGTTTATCTTGCAGATGTCATAGTGCCCTAGCAATGACCACTGTCCTGCTTCTGATAAGGGTATAAAAAGCCTCAGCCTCAATCTTTCTGAAACCCCTTCAACCCATGCCTGATAGATGACATTCCTACTGACCATAGTCAGGTAACCCTGGATGGTAAGTGCTGGAATTTACAGATGTTAATATAAGTTCTATATTGCACAGGAGTAGAGCAGTCCTGTTAAATTGTGGTCTAACCGGTCATTATCCCAGCTCTAATCAATACCATTTTTGCACTGGTGCTTAAAGAACTGCCCATGTTTAGGAAGACAATCTGCTTCTGTTTGTGGGATGCTTGTCTACCAAAAGTGTGGTTCCAAAACATGTAAAACTTGATTCCTGTACTGCTCTGCTTAAAGTAAAGGGGATCACTGATTCTTTGATTGCTCCTCAACATGAGACAGTCTGCATGAGAGGTTCTCCTGTCCCTGAAAAGCTTGGGGAAATGACTGAAGACTTGTAGACTTAACTCCAGGATTCTGGAGGAGAAGACTGTAAAAGCTGGAAGTTGAAAATCCATTGAAAATACCTTACTTAGTTCTATTTCGGAGTCTTCAGCCCTGAAAGGGAAGATTTCTATGCACAGCCTTAAATGACTAACATTTACATGCTCAGTTGGGACAGGATCTGATCCCAAGTTTTGAAGCAATAAAGGAGGGAGATATAAGATGAAGGAAGAGATTTTAACTTCATCTTACTATTAATTAACTTGTCAGTCATTCCATGAGGAAGTAAAGATTCTGTGTTTTTAGCAAAAAGAAGTTTACTATCCGTTAAACCTTCTTAGCACTCAATCATATTGAATGGCTTCCTCGCTGACATAAATCAAATTGAGTTGAATTTGTAGTAAAAAGTCAGGTTTAATGGGCAGCTCGTGGGCAGGTTCAATGAAGCCCCAAGGCTGGGCTGGGGTAGGGGCTTCTTAAAGGGGAGTATGGGGTGGGGAGTAGTGACATGATGGTCAGGTACTAGGGTTATATCCTTAACTGGTAAGTTTAGAGACCTAGATGTGAGTCTTAGGTCCAGTAGTCCCACTGGAATCCGGAACTAGTTACTGGTGGTGTCCATTGTTTTGTGCAGGCTTTTGCAAATGTGAGCTCCTGGTCAGAAGAGAAGGATAGGGACCTTTTGGCCCAGGCCATCTTGCCTTTTTCCCAAATCCTCCAGCATAACACATAAGTCTAGAAGTAATCTCATACTTGCAAGATTCTAATTCTAATCTCCCCAAACCTTCACTTCCATCTGAAATAAAAATACCTATATCCTAGTCTCTCAGAACAAATTCTTTAAGCTAATGACTTTTTTCATCTTTCATATGTGAGATACAATCTACTGGGAGAATTATCCCAATTTTACTTTCAAATCCATTTGAAAAAACTAGCATTTCATACTACACTACCTAAAATATCCCAGTTGCCAAACTATGTTGCCTGTCTTGGGCTTTTCATTGCTATGAGTTAAATGACTTAAAGAAAGAAGGGCAATGTTGTTCATGATTCCAGAGGTTACAGTCTAACATCAAAGAAAGAGGTACTCATAGCATAATGGTAAAGAGGCAGAGAAAAGGCTTCAGAATGAGATCGGCGCAGACAAGGGGATTCATACTAATAATCCCAGCACAGAACTCCAAGGCCAGCCTGGTCTACATAGATACTTTGAGGTCAGACTAAGCTATCTTAAAAACTAAAAGGTAAAATAAATGAGAATAGGACAAGGCTTTTGTGTCAATGTTATGCCACCAATAGCCCATTTCTTCCAACCTTCATTATAAAGCTTCTACTACCTCCTACCATTGGGACCAAGTATCAATGCATGAACCTGTAGTAGACAGTTCAGATTCAAACTACAACAACATAGAAGGGTATATATTAAAGTTAATAAACACTTTCAGAAACCTCAGAAATGTGCCAATAGCAAAATGTAGCTCAGCAACATCCAGTCTATAAAATGGAATATGTGAACTCAACTTTGAGAAATTCATAATAGCAAAATGAGTATAATGAAAATACAATTCTCAAAGTAATGTCGTGTATTCCAAATTATTTTAAGGAAAAGAACACTGGCTGAGTTCCTCATTAAAATAAAATTCTATATAATCTTTTTCTAAAACTAACTGCAGCAAAGTATTGATAATTGAATGTATGTATGTGAATAATCACTACCATTAACCTAACTATATCTGGCATATTTAGTATAAATGCATTTTTTTACTATTATCCTGTAACCCTGACTGCCTATCTCCCAGCACCAATCAAGCACAGAGTTACTCCACTGTGCTTCACTGAGCAGTTTCCGGTGGATCAATTTATGATACTCAATAATAACTTATCCAAATCTGTAAACAAATGGCAATAAAGACATATACGTATAGAGGGCTTCCAAACGAAAGAAGAAACACATATTCTAATATCAATTTGTGAGGTGATATTTTTATAGTTTTTTAAGTTAAATATTTACCTAAGTGTCTAGGTATCTGTGCCAGAAAATTTACCATACTGGGCCTAAAACTACTCTTTGTAAGGGAGGCATGGGCCAGTGTTTGGGAAGGCACTGTTGGCAGACTCACTGAGCTTGGGCTGTCTGGATGCAAAGCTTTACACTGAGCATCTGCATTCCTCTGGAGACTGTGGAATTTCTGTAAGTGCCAGCCAGAGGACGTGTAAGTGACTAACCCCAACAAAGCCCCTGGGCTCGGAGCCTCTAATGGACTTCCAAGCATTACAACCGCATTCCTGCACTTTCATTGCTCCAGGAAGTGTTTTCCCTGACCCATCAAAGGAAGGGGAGAGCTCAAGCAGCTTCAGAAGGATTCTGCAGAGGCACTGCCTGAGAGTCTGTGCTAAGCCAACAGAATACCCCTATTACTCCGATGTAATACAAACTGGCCTAGAGTACAACGACATGTTGAGTCTCATGGGTTTTTCTAGAAATTCAAATGTGGACACAGTTTTAAAAACCATGACAGAACCAGTAGCTTTTTGAAAGCCCAGATTCTTACCTGCTGATATGCTTCGTAGATCACATCAAAGAGAAAAGCCTGGGGCATTTCGCTTGCCCTATGCTTGGCACGGTCCAGTGAGTGGTCTAAGTGACCATCAGCAGAGGGACTGATGACAGTGGACACCAGAGGTCGAATTGCTCCTGCTGCCTATGAGACAAACAGAGGGGAAATGCATATTTACTTTGCCTACAGAGCATTTGAGGGAGAACTCTAAATTCAACATCTCACTTCCAAAAACAGACTTCATACTTTCGACAATCTCCCAAGAAAGCATGCAAACAAAAGTGTTTGCTCAGTCCACAACTCACATGTAAAATTTTGAAAATCGGTTTCATAGAATGGCAATTCCATGCACTTTAAGATGGAAATACTGTTTTATTGTATATTCCGTTTTATTTCTATCAGGCAGGCTACGTTGGCTCAGTGAGTAACTAAATGTGCTTGCTATCAAGCCAGATGACCTGAGTTTGATCCCTAGGACCCGCATGGTAGAAGGAAACAGACTCCCTCAGGTGGTCCCCTGACCTTCATTTGCATACCTTGACACATGCACCCTCACGCATCACACACACACACATAAGTAAATGAAATAAAAATCCTTTCCATCCTAAGTCACTGAGGTCAAACTCTAGAAAGGAATGTTACAGTACAATTGGGTTTTCCCTGAAGATGGGAGGGAAAGAAAGAGACTATTGTGAAACAATTGAAATGACTTTCAAATTAATGCTTAGAAATGAGTGTGCTCCCAGAAAATTTAATTTACACATTGGATCATTAAAGAGACAAATTCCCCAGGATCCTCACTTTGAGACTAAACAACCTGAATAACAAAGAATTTATGTCTTGCTCTAATTCATTTTACAAATATTTCTTTTCAAATATACCGTTCATGTAGCACTTCCTCAGGCAAGGCCTCCACTCATTTCCATTTCTACAGTGGAAGCCCTGTCTTATTAACAGCTGTAACTAAACTGCATGGTAAGGATGACTCCTTCATGACTGACCATCTGTCATTTGCTTTCATTAGGGTTTTCCTTGCAATGTGCTCTTGACTGCCCTTACCAGACAACTATCTCAATGAAGTAGCCTCAAAGGAAGCATCCAAAGTGGGCAGTCAACTAAACCGTTGTATCTTTACTCCAACGTCACATTTCTTCCACAGAATTGTTACATGAGCATCTTGGCTCATGAGCAATAAACCAAGAGCACAAGTGTGCTCTGAAGAGACCATCATCTGATCAGAATGATCCAGGAGAGTTTACAGAAGCCAGGGGAGTTGACTGAAAACAGAGCTAACGCGTGAGCCAAGGAGACAGTTTATAACTGCTTCACTGTTTCCAGCCCATCAAGTCAAATGTGGGGAGCATAGACTCAAATGTAAACGTGATCCAGCCAGAGGTGAAGGGACTCATCTTACATAGGACCTACAAGGACGGGGTTGAGGGTAAAAAGGGAAAGGGATATGTGTAGCCTAATTTTTAAGGAAAATATTAAATTTCCATTAAAGCTACCTATAGGCACTACTAGAATTACATGCCAGGCCATATTGAAAAAGTGAGAGTGGGGGGAAGGGAGAGAGAGAGAGAGGGGGAGAGAGAGGGAGAAAGGGGGAGAGAGAGAGAGAGAGAGAGAGAGAGAGAGAGCATACTGGGAGAGCAAGATGTGTCACAGACTCCCCCAGTGAAACAGGCAGTGAAAGGTATAAAAGGTATTTTTAATGTAACCCCTGAAAGCTTCTGAGAACTGTCCCAGTGGCCTACAGCAGACTAAAAACTTCTCTGAGAAAAACTGAATCTTGGTTGGGAATAAAAAGTGCATGTGGCACCTCAGCAGCGACCTGCTGTTCCACCCGCAGCTCAGTGGACCAGCGGCTCAGTGCAACAGCAGCTCCGAGAGACATAGACAGAGCTTAGAGAAGGGCTGGAGGGTGGACAACAAAAACAATACAAACAAAAGCACAGGACCCTGGTTCCAGCTCACAGTGCAAAAAGGAGGGAGGCAGTGGTGCCCTCAGCACTTTGTACAGGCACTGAAACCATGCAAATGTGGCCCAGATGTTCTACTGCTGTCAGGCAGAGCAAAGTTTCTATGCTAGGAAAAGACAGACCAGAAGGCAGCCCAATTTTTCAAGGCTATCTTTAAGTACCAGGACAATGAAGTAGGTGCCACTCTGGACACTATCTCACCTACAGCTCCAAAGTAGCACAAAAATGTTAGAGAGGGAAAGCAGGGGTCTAAGAGTAAAGTTCTATTAAACTTCCCCTCAGAGAAAGAAGAAAAAGAGAGAGATTGAGAGATTCAGACTAAGTCCATTCTTAGAAAATGGAGATTATAAGAATGAGCAATTAAGAGGATACTGGAATCTATGAAAGACCAAAAAAAGAAAAAGAGCTAAGTTTAAGGCTAATTACCAGAAGACACAGGAAGCATAGCTAGCGAAACTCCCACCCACTAGGATCAAAACAAACTTGAAGCATTGGTTTTAAACCTACCCCTGCAGAAAGGCCCGTGTTTAACTGGGTCAGATTGCACTGTGCCAAGGGCATTATGAAAAATATGGCTGAACAGCTCCGAAGGATGCTGCTGAATAGCCAGGAGTGAGATGGTCGTGGAGCGTGTGGAGAAACCAAAGCAGTCAGAACCAACCAGGCCAAAGCCTTCATCTCAGGGCGAGTCCACACGCCCAACTTTCTGACCTCTGAGAAAGTGACACTTGCAGCTTTCTGTGCAGAAGATCCAAGTAGAGTGCCAAGTCATAAAGCAAGCAGACAACATTTCTTGGAAAGGTAGATGATAGGAACCAGCCAGCATCTGGATGTGGAAACACATATTTGTAAAGACATTCCAGTTTGAATAAAGCACTGTATCCAAACATAACAGTCTGACTGGTACATGAAGGGACCAGGGAAGCCACAGCGACTGCCCCAGGTGGACATGTAGGGTTTGAAGCACCTCTTGATAGTGTGTTCATCTCTGAAGTGAAGCAAGGTTTTCAGACACTTTCTTTTTCCAATAGAAATCACAGAACTGAGAGTTGCAAGAATTAACGTGACTCTCTCTCTACAGGAGCTCAAAAGTTATTCCCCAGGGGAAAGGAAGAGAGCCAGAAGACAGTGGGGGAGCAGTCACAATGAAAGAAAAATAATAATCTAGCCTACAACCACAGAACCAACATCTCAAAAGAAGAAATTAGGAAACAAAAAGGAAAGAAATGCTTTGCTAGCCAGCTCACTTTACAGACTACATACGATATTCTTCAGTCTAAACAAAATGAACTCCAACAGCGATTCTTCTGCAGGAAACCAGCAAATTTAAAACACCAGGGAAAAATGGAAATTTCCTCCCTTCAGTTATTAACTGCTTGAAAAACCAACTGAATTAAATAGTAAATACATAATTCACCCATTGAAATGCAATTAGAACAAAAAATGAACAGAGATAAATGTACAGAAATAAGGAGATGACAGTGGATGGGAACATAAATACGGTGACCCATAATGCAAAAATCCCTAACAAAAAGAAGAAACAATGCATGCTTGATTCTTGATTACTTTTCTCCTTCTAGAAAAGGCTATAGAGCTAATGAGTTAATAATTCTAACAGATTTCAGTTTGCATCACATAAAGGAGATCTGCATAAAAATAATTCACAGAAGGAAGGAAGGACAGAGTTATGTGAGAATACTTCTGTTGTAAGAACACTAGGTCAGAAACATATATGAACATGACGTGTGCCTTCCCATGATATCTAATTTGCTAGATACACCAGCTTTATTGGTAGACAAACATGGGTTTTTTAATCCAATTTTAATTAATATTAGTTAGTAACTAATATTAACTGTCATCATAAACTGAACCTCACATGGCAAATACACATACACATATGTAGCTATTTATGCAGATCACAGAATGACTGTAAGGAGTTGAAAAGGCAATGAGCGTCAAAGATCTTTGAAGGAAGTCAGGAAAGGAAATCAAGCAGGGAAGGAACCTGGAGGCAGAAGCTGATGAACAGCCATGGATAGGTGCTACTTACTGACTTGCTCCTCATGGCTTTCTCAGCCTGCTTTCTTTTTTTCTTTTTTTTTTCCCTTTTTTAATTAAATATTTTTTATTAAATTAATTTATTTTTTACACTCCATATTCCATTCCTTGCTCCTCCCCCATCCACCCTCCTACTGCTCCATATCCTACACCTCCTCCCCACCCTCCCTGTCTCCATGTCGATGCCCCTACCTCCCACCCCACCTAACCCCTAAACTCCCTGGGACCTCCAGTCTCTTGAGGGTTAGGTGCATCTTCTCTGAATGAACACAGCCTGGGAAGTCCTCTGCTGTATGTGTGTTGGGGGCCTCATATCAGCTGGTATATGCTGTCTTTGGTGGTCCAGTGTTTGAGAGATCTCTGGGGTCCCGATTAATTGAGACTGCTGGTCTGCCTATAGGATCGCCCGACTTCTCAGCTTCTTTCAGCCTTCCCCAATTCAACAACAAGGGTCAGCTGCTTCTGTCCCATGTTCATAGCAGATTTATTCATAATGCCATGAACTGGTAACAACTTAGATGTCTCTCAAATGAAGAATGGATGATGAAAATGTGGTACATCTACACAACGGAGTACTAGTTAGCTATTAAGAACAAAAGCATCATGAATTTTGCAGGCAAATGGATGAAACTCGAGAATATTATCCTGAGTGAGGTTATCCAGTCCCAAAAGGACATGCATGGTATATAATCATTTATAAGTGGATACTACCCATAAAGTAAAGGATGCCCACACTATACTCCACAGACCCAAAGAAGCTAATCAAGAAGACATGCACAAGTGAGGATGCTTAAATCTTACTTTGAAGGAGGAATAAAATATTCATAGGTCCTGAGTCTTTTTAACAGAGCATTCTGAGCAAGCCATAGGAAGCAAGCCCATAAGTGGTACTCTTCTGTGGGCTCTGCACCAGCCTGCCTCCAAGTTCTTGATATGTTTGGGTTCCTGCCCTGACTTCCTTCAGTGATAAATAGTAAATGTAAACCAAATAAAGCCTTTCCTTCCTTACTTGCTTTTTGGTCATTGTGTTCCGTTATAGCAATAGAAACGGTAACTAAGACAAATACCTTAATAAAGTCACATCAATTAGGCATATCAATGTGAAAATGAAAGTCTTAAAAAGTGTTTAAAGCCACATACATAAGCATTATTTTATGTGCCAACCAACAATAGCAAAATATAGGTTCTTAAGTAGCTTGGAAAATTCTCTGAGGCAGACCATGGTTACCATAAAATAAGACTCAAGAGAGAAAATATTGAAGGTGGCCACCAGCACCCAATGGGCCCCAAATCTGCTCCAGGGACTGTGAGAGGCTTCAGGGGTGGGAGGGTGCTACTGCTGAGGATGAGCCTGCAGAGCACACAATATCTGCAGAAAACTGAAAAAAGGCATGGCTTATGGGAAGGTGTTTTTAGAAATTGGAGAAAAGGGTGCTGCTGTCCTGAGCAGACCTTGGGGACAGGCTCTGCAGTCAGTCCCACAACACCCAAATGAAGCTGCTGCACTCCCAGGTGCTCTAACAACCCCAAGATCACAAGATCCCAGAATCACAGGATCACAGAGACAACTTGACTCTGAGGAGTTCTGACACAACCAAGATAACAGGAAGGACAGGCTCCAATCAGATTTAGCAACGGCAGGTAGCACTAGAGATAACCAGATTGGGGGATGGGGGGGGGCAAGCGTAAGAAAATAAACAACACAAACCAAGGTCACTTGCCATCATCAAAACCCAATTCTCCCACCATAGCAAGTCCTAGACACACCATCACACTGGAAAAGCAAGATTCAGATCTAAAATCAATTCTCATGGTAATGATACAGGACTTTAAGAAAGACATAAATAGCACCCTCAAAGAAATACAGGAGAACACAGGTAAACAGCTAGAAGCTTTTCAAGAGGAAACACAAAAATCCCTTAAAGAACTGCAGGAAAACACAATCAAACAGGTGAAAGAAATGAGCAAAGCAATCCAGAATCTAAAAATGGAAATAGAAACAATAAAAAAATCAGAAAGAGAGACAACCCTGAAGATACA
>NW_022196912.1:52157549-52157746 GCF_008632895.1 Mastomys coucha | reverse complement strand
CAAGTAACATATAAAGGCAGGCCTATCAGAATTACACCAGACTTCTCACCAGAGACTATGATAGCTAGGAGATCCTGGGCAGATGTCATACAGACTCTCCAAGAACACAAATGCCAGCCCAGGCTACTATATACCCAACAAAACTCTCAATTACCATAGATGGAGAAAACAAGATATTTCATGACAAAACAAAATTT
>NW_022196912.1:52151620-52155399 GCF_008632895.1 Mastomys coucha | reverse complement strand
GTGACATCTCACACTGCGAGCATGTCAGTGACCAGTGCAGCCTAGGGTCCTTCACAGCCTGCTAGGAGACACCACTGCTGTTATATTTCACACTGCGAGCATGTCAGTGACCAGTGCAGCCTAGGGTCCTTCACAGCCTGCTAGGAGCCACCACTGCTGTGACATCTCACACTGCGAGCATGTCAGTGACCAGTGCAGCCTAGGACCCTTCACAGCCTGCTAGGAGACACCACTGCTGTTATATTTCACACTGCTCACCACGCTGGGAGCAGGAGAGCTCAGGGCCTTGGTGCTGACCTTGAACTCCAATCACAAAGGTCATGCCTGGAATGCCTGCAGGGCAGCTGTCCTACACACAGACTAGGTGCCCAACAGCATTGACTCTGGACAACCATAAGATATCTGAGATGAAGAATGGTTCATTTTCTTGATGAAGTCTCCTCCTGGAAAGACTTCTGAGGTCCATGATGCCACCAGAGACAGAGTTGATGTCCATGGTCTGTACAGCTGCCTGAGACCATGTTTATGTCTGTGTTCTGTGCTGCCACCATAGGGCATGTTGATGTCCATGGTCCTCGTCGCCACCAGAGGCCATACCGGTCTACGATGCCTGCTGCTGCTAGAAGCTAAGTTGATGTCTATGGTCTATGCTGTCACTGCAGCCATATTGATATCCACAATGCCAACTGCTATCGGAAAGCACCTTGAAGTCCATGATCCTGATGCTGCTGGTTGTCATGCATGGAGAAGCTTTTTTGCAGTTGTGTGGATGACTGCAGGCTCATGCCTGAGAATATGAGACATTGAAGGCTTCTGTGGAAACCTCCCCTCCTCCTCTCCCCCTCCAAAAGAAAAGCATTCCAGGCAGGAGGCTAATAAATGGAGTCCTTAAAACCTACGATGAAGATGCTAAAGTAAGGCTCTTCATAGTCAATAACTTCTGGCAGAGGTTGGAGTGGAGAAAGATTCATTCTTCTTTAAGGGGCTGGCCACTGGGAGTTTGACCATGCTCCAGTGAGTATATGGGCAACACAAATTGGAATTGGTGGGATTTTGCTGTTGTTTTTTATTTTGTTTTGGCAGGATCTAGGAGGAATGGGAATTGAATGTGATCAGGGTGCATTGTGTGAAATTCCCAAATAATTAATAAAAATATTTATTATGTTGGGGAAAAAAGACTCACTAAATTTTGAAGGACTCAAATCATACTAGGAATATTCTCTCTCTAGAACAGAAATTAGAGCAGAAAGTTAGAAGTTTCAGAAATACATACAAATTGAAAAATGTACTACCAAAAACCTAAACCAATGAGGCAAGAGAATCAGTTGGGAACGTCAAGATACTTTAAGATGAAAGTGCAGGCAATGTCCAAGTACTCAAGGGACTTGGCCTAAGTATCACTGAAATATCTATGTGAGTCTTTGCTCTTCTGGAACAATTTTTAAACATGAGTTAAAGATATTGCATCTGAATGAGTGGTGTTCATGAAAGGAATCATTTTGTTTTGAATATCTACATATACACAATCTATCCAAACAAACCTAAAATGGAAAAGAAAAACTGAAAATGGTCTGTGACAAGAAAATTCAGTTAAATTCCTACGATGAACAAAGTCAGGACCGGGATGGCTCATTAATTATATAAAAATTTTAAGGAAAATACCAATTCGTCCAACAAGGTTTCCAAAAAAGAAAAAAATCAGGTGAGGAAAGAGGAAGGGAACCCTTCCTCACTCACTTGGCAAAATCCAATGTTATCTCAACACCCACACAAAGCAAAGCCAACACAGGGACAGTAATTGCAGAACAATAGCCTCGTGAACATATATACAAGTCCCAAAACACAAGCATCCCTCCGTAGCCTCAGGGGATTGGTTCCAGAACTACATGTGCACACTAAAATCCCTTATGTAAGTGCCATGGGATTTACATATAACTACCCACAGCCTCTCAGATTCTTTAAATCATTTCTAGATTACTTACACCACACACAATGTAAATATAATGTAAGCGGTTGTTACAGTATATTATTGGGGGCTGACAAGAAGGAAGTCTCTACATGTTCACTACAGATGTAGTTTGTTCCCAAGTATTTTCCTCCACAGTTGCTCAAACCTATAATGCAGAACCTGAGGACATGGAGGGCTGACTTTGCTTATAAGTATTCACAGCATATAAAATGTATTATCCACCATGACCAAGGGGAATGTATTCCAGGACCAGCAGATTGATTCAGCATACCAAAAAGAAATACTCCATGGTAAGAGAACAAGGGCTGAAGCACATGGACATCTCAGTAGATGGAGAAGACACCACAAAGCACAACGCTGCCTTCTTGGAGAAAAAAAAAAAGCATACAAATTAGAAACAGAACAGAGTTGATCCCCTAAAAAGCATCTTGAAAATACTATAGCTAAGATCAGACATACCAGTAAAAACTAAACGTTCTCTTTTTATGATCATGGAAAAAGATACAGAAATCTGCTGCCATGCTTTCACTACTAGACATTATGATAGAAATTCTAACTGGGAGAATCTCTTAAGAAAATGTAACTGATGTGATCAGAAAGAAACAAGACTATCTCCGTCTGAGGCAGATGACACCATCATATTTAGAGGAGCCCTTTATGAATTCATTAAAGAATTCTTAGGACAATAAACCCTGTAAAGATGCAGGGAACAAGCTCAACACACAAAAGCCACATGAGAAATGAAAAGTGCAAAACTGGGGTTATGAAAATGCCACTAATGTGAATACTTTTAAAGGAGTAAATTTAGTTAAAGTTTAAAGCATAATCCTGAAAAACATACAAATGGAAACCTACCTCCAAATGGAACTTCACATTAGATGCTGGTACCTGATCCCCTCAAGTACACATCAATAGTCATCTCCCTGCACTGCCTCGGTCTACAGCCTGAGATATTATGTATCTCCATCAGTATAGAAGAATGCCGTGTCAATTGCCACTCCAGATCACAAATTCACCTCAAGCTAGAATCAAGTTGGGGTCTAGGTATAAAATAAG
The DNA here is from genome assembly GCF_008632895.1 of Mastomys coucha. NCBI lineage: Eukaryota > Metazoa > Chordata > Mammalia > Rodentia > Muridae > Mastomys > Mastomys coucha. Next base: position 52,152,374 of record NW_022196912.1, on the reverse strand, counting down.
CTCCAAAACTCATGTGTTGGGTTCTTAGTGCAAAACTGTCCATAGGGGAAGCCTTGAGAAGTAACTTAATCTTCAGAACTCTCATGTTACTCTATTGATGAGTCCATACCTGAATGGAACACTAAGAGATGCAATCTACTTATAGGAAGTAGTCACACTAGGGCATGCCCATGAAGGGCATTTTTCCTTCTTTAGACCCCTGTTCTCTGTCTCCTCATTTGGTTTCCAATTAAGAATCAAAAGACTATGTCGCATTTACAAGGCTGAGATACTTAGCACATTTAGCATATGTCTCTGGAAATGTAGTGCCTCTAATACTATCAATCCCAGAGGAGACTCTTCTGGAGAACAGGTGAGTTCTTGATTGCCAACTTCTTTTCATTCCTTTTAATCTTTTTCTGTGTATTCTTGTACAAGGTTGACAATGAATTAAATAGAAGTGTGTTATTAAATTTACCTCTAGGCATTTTAATTATCAGTGGGTATTTGATCTGAAATATACTCACACATGAAGAGTTTCTTATTATTACTAATTTTAATAGCATTTTATCTCCTACCTTATAGATTAAGTCAATATGTGATTTAGGAAGTCACTCATAAATACTGGAATTCCAAATTGCTTGTTGAGCTTGAATTCATTTATTTACTCTCTAATTAGAGTTATTTCCTATTAGAAAGATCTGCCCTCATCCCTTCATGATAAAAGTCTTGGAAAGATCAGGAATTCAAGGCTCATATTTGAACATAGTAAAAG
>NW_022196912.1:52120808-52149654 GCF_008632895.1 Mastomys coucha | reverse complement strand
AATGGAGAAATTCGCATGTAAATAAAGAAAATATCTAAAATAAAATAAAAAAAAAAAAGAAAGATCTGCCCTTTCAGAAGCTAGGAGAGGTTAGGAGGTAGGGAGGAGTTAGGGGGAGGACTACGGTGAATATCATCGAAATAAAATTTAGAAAATTCTCCAAGAATTAATAAAATATCATATCCATATTTAAACATAATTAATATATTTGAGAAAGATTCTCACAGCTTATCCCTGGTTGGGTTGAAACTAACTATGTAGAACAGGCTAACCTTAAACTCATGCAGTTTTTTATCAGGGTCTTTTTAACTGGAACAAGAATTCTCTTGGGATTTTAGAGGGGTTCAATTAATTCACTAAGGGAGAACCACACAAAGTCATGTTTGGCTAGTACATCAATATTTAGCTATTTTCAATAAAAAATAGCCTTCAAAACCCATTTAATACCTATCATCTTCTATCTCTTACAGTGTCTATAGAATCAACAAGTTCTCTTCTATACCTTCTATATTACATATTCTCTCCCTGCCTTTCTCTCCTACCCCATCTAAGCCCCTGTCTTACATTCTGGCTGTGATGAGATAATCCATTTTCCTTCATTTTGCATCTCCATTACAATACTTCTGCCCTGCCACACAACTACAAGGAATGGACCCAGATGATTGTGGACAGATGTCTCTAAACCATGAGCCACAACAAAATTTCCTCCTTTAAACTATTTATTTTTTAGGCAATTGTCAGTGAGATGGGAGAAACTACTGAAGATACAAGTTTAAAGTACCTATAGTATGATAGTTTCCAACTTCTGTTTCCTCCCAAGCTGTCCAGGATCCATGTCAGTTAGGGTTTTACCTCCTCAACTGAAGAACATTTACCAGTGTCACCAATGATTCATACATTGATAAATACAATATACAATTCTTAGTCTAAGAGTTTGAATTTAGTCTTTATAAACTATTTACAAAATGCTCTCTGTTGGTGTTCCAAAGTAAAATATATATTTTATTCTACCTACATTTATTCCATAAATTTTTACATCGAATTCCATAACTTGAAATACCATCTAAATAAGAATTTCCAAATGTATGGATCTTCTTCGAGAAGATTCTCTGCCAACTCTGGACTAGTACATCAATTGCCTATTAAACATTTCCATTTACCTCCATTGAGTTCAAAATATACATCAAACTACTGCATTACAGACAAAGTTTTGGTCTTCTCTGCTACACCACAAAGTACTCTTACAGATATCCCCATGTATAAGAATGACAACTGTATTGTTCTTGTCAATCTTGTCCAGCATCTTAAAAGTCTTTCATGATATCTCCCCCAGTCTCCTAGTAACTGCTCAACCCCTCAGTTAACTCTGGCAACAGTGAAATACCACAAATCTACCTACTTCTCAACCCTTCCACCATAATTGCCTCCATAAACACTGTGTAATGCATTTCTTCTTCTCTGAGGCCTTTCCATCAATTTCCCTGTTAGTTTTCCCATTGTCGCCTGTAGTAGCAAGAATTTAAAAAGTAGATCACATTTTTTAAAAAACGAATTATGGTATTAGAGTAATGATTATGAATAAAGTACAACTGTACAGATTTACCTAGAAAATTTCCCTAAATGCAATATTCAAAAACGTCTAAATAGATGCAAAACATAATTATCTTAGGCATATGTGTGACATAAGTAAATTGAAAAGCCAGAGGATGACAAAGTTCAGATTATGATTGGATAGAAAATGAAACTGAGTAAAATTGGGGAGGAATTTCAAAATCAATGGTAACCTTGTAATACTAGATGCTACATATCAGTGTCCATCACACTCCACATATCAAATCATACAGAACAATTTCAAAAATACATATTAGGAGTCCTCCTCTCTTGGTTATTGAAAACTAGCTCCTTAGGAGCAGAATTCATCCACATTTTAAATTCCAGTAGAGAAGAATGGGTAACTTCAAAGAATTGTTAGGTCTTGTCTCTGCATGCCTGAAAATTCAGTAAGAATATTAATGCATGATGACAGCAGCTTCAGGGGTCTCACAAAACGAGGCTCTGAAAAGAAGATCCCAAAGGAAACCTTCTGTGGCCTTTCTGCCATCACTCGCTCCCCATCTGACAACAGCCAATGCAGAAGAAAGATGCTAATGCTACAGGCACCTACTCCAGAACTGTGTTAACAGACCTCTGCTCAGAGCCACATGTACAATGAATCTTTGTTTGTGTGATGTTTCCTGAAATAAAAGTGTCACAAATATGACACAAGTATGGACAAAGACAGTTCCTGTTAAAACACTTACTCTCTGGGAACCTTATTATATAGAGCACCATCCCCGTGTTATAAAAAATTCTTAAGAGTTAGCCTAGTGAGCTCCAAATGGAAACTTAAGATCTCGGCGCTGTTCTCATGACTTCCCACTCTTGAAGTTCTTAACTGTTTCTATGCATATATTCAGGATCACCTGTCTGGGGCTGGCACTGCACATAATATTCTGGGCCTTCCTACATCTATCATTCATCAGGAAAAGCCCAATAGACATGTCTACAAAATTAAAGTGATAGATGAATATCTAATTTCTGGTTGAGGCCAACTTGATAGAGGCATTTTCTTGATTGAGATTCCCTCTTCTGAGATGACCCTAACTTGTGACAAGTTGGCCAAAAAAACAAAAACGAAAAACACAAACAAAAAAATTAACCAGCAGATGCAACATAGCTAATTAGAAAGTGTGCTGCAGAAATACTTCTTAATGGATATAAGCCTGCTGAGGCTTCAGTAAAGTAACACTAGCAAGTGTGAAAGTAGTTGTATCACCAGCTGCTGCCCTATGGAATTACAGCACCTGTGCTCTTCAGGCTTAATGGCTCCAACCTGTGTGTTAGCAAAGTACTTAGAAGCTGTGGAGGACAACAATCAAAAGAGGATATCAAGTACATCCAGAGAGCTACCTCTCCCTCAAAGTGGTTGCAATATTCCACAGAAAGAGTAAGTTTTGCTGCTGTTAATAAGATTTTGAGGAAGAAAATGAAGAAAAAGTTCCAGTGAAGAAACCTGTATAGGATGTTCTGCACAAAATGCACAAAAAATCAAGTTGAAATAGAAAAGCCTTACAACCAACAGTAAATACTGAGATCAAAATGTGTCAAGAATCCTTCAAAAAGTAGGGTGATAAGCCGGGCAGTGGTGGCACACGCCTTTAATCCCAGCACTTGGGAGGCAGAGGCAGGCGGATTTCTGAGTTCGAGGCCAGCCTGGTCTACAGAGTGAGTTCCAGGACAGCCAGGGCTACTCAGAGAAACCCTGTCTCGTTAAAAAAAAAAAAAAAAAAAGTAGGGTGAGAAATCCCAAAACAGGAAGAGAACCTTCTGATGATTCATCTTAATTGTCAACTTCATAGACTTTAGAATCACCATGAAAACAGACTTCTATGTATATCTATGAGGTGTGTTTCGAGAAAACTTTAAGAGATGAGGGAATGTCCACCCTAAGTGTGTGCGTTGGCAGGGGGTTGGGGGAGAGTAAGAGAGAGAGAAGAGAGAGTGAGAGAATCTTACTCTGCTACCCTGTAGAGCACCTCTAAACTAGACCTGCAACAAGAGTCCTAAAAGGAACTCCATGACACTGGTTAAACTTTAACTCCTGAAAAGAAAATATTCACCTTAATTCTAATATCACTAAAGGTTGTATTTGTGTGTTAATAAAGCTTATTTTACTTAAGTCACTAGATAGAATCATCATCCATCCTTGACATACTTCTTCCATCCCCATTTGAAATCAAATTATAGCACAGGCATACAATGGTGGTTTAAAATTTGAGCCAAACAAAAACGTTTGAAGCAGTAGTTCAGTTTTTAAAACTCAGTGTTTTGCAAAAGGATACCTTCATTAGCTCTAGATTTGAATCAATTCAAAAGTTATTCTTTGATAACAATATAGAACTCAGTGATCCAGGAAGGATCACTGTGTCACCTACATACAAATAATTCAGATTTCTAGCACACTGATGACAATCAAACACAAGTAATTAGTTATGGTTAATTCTGTTTAAAAATCAAATTTTTGAATGTAGAATAAAATATCTGCCAAGTGATTTTCCATCTCTGCTCCAAAATACATGCCCAGAATACATGGCTTAGAGCTGTAAAACTGCATGCTAACTTATATTTTCCATGATGAACCAAAATGAAGTCTAAGAGGATTGCCATAATGCCATCAACCAGTGCTAAATATAGCTGTATTGCATAAGCACAAGATTACATGGATGCACTCTTACCACTGTTTCCAGTTACAGAGATCTGTCTGCAGAAATAAAAAAAAAAACATAAGTGACTCATTTTTTTAAACTAGAAATGAGTTAAAAATCTAGAATAATAAAATAGTTCTTCCTATCCAAGAGTTGTCTATGTAAAACTTTGTACTGTGTTTCATAATACTCTGAAACTACTTAAGGTTGGTTTCTTAATCATTGAAAAAAATATCTGTACCCATTTATAAACTTTCATTATAATCAATCACTCATTAATTTAAGACAACTGGTCTTTCTGTTAAAGGTTAGTCATTTTGTTAAACAGTAAAATCAGTTGTTAAAGAATAACAATATCAGTGATTCTGTTGAAAAATAAATATAAATACATTATAATGTTTTGAATTATTATATTCTCCCCTACTCTGTGGCTGCTATATTAGTAATTCTTGATTTAGGGGCCAAGAAAAACCAGAGAGGCAGCTAACCATCCTACCATGCACGAGGCCACTTCTATAACAAAGAATTATATTACGTAGAATGTCAGAGTTGAGAACTTCTATGCCACAGAATGTAAAGACTAAAAAAACAGTAAGGTCTAGAGCCTGCTTTCAAGTGAAAAGTACTGTTTTTAAATACTTGAAACTCAAGCCAAAAAAAGTGAATGGAGTTTTGCTTTACAGGATTAAGATATAAGGTGGACCTGTGGCCCAGTGCTAAAGAAGACCCAGACAGTAAAACCTCTTACATAAATACAGTTTCCATGGCTATATACACAAAACTGTAATGAGAAGTCAGTGGCTAGGCTTCAATCTCACATACACTTGTAGTTATTTGGGGAGCTGGAGAAGGATAGAAACACTGCAGAGAAGCAATCAGGCCCAATGAGAGGGAAAGAGGAAAAACAACACACACACACACACAGACACACACACACACACACACACACACACACACACACAAACATGTATATTTAATTCCCCAGTACCACAGCATTTTCTCTGTCCAATCACATTAGGGCAGTGACAGGCCTGTGATTGGACAGGAATAGAGAGATGGAGCTAGAGTTGGAGGAGAAAAAAGGTCAGAGGAGCAGGAGGAGAGTCGTCATCATGATGGAGGCAGACGATGAGGACGAGTCTGACCCCACAAGGTTATACAGCCAAGCAAAGGTTTTTACAAAATAGATTAATTGGGTTAGAATATCGTCTTTATTAGGTTCAGAAATTATTGTATTGGCATCTTGTAAATTGTGATTTTATTATCATATAAATCTGATTGGATATTAAGGCATTAAGCGTCATGTTTTACTTACCGGGTCTTAGGCGTTATTTAGATAAATGAATGTGGGTGTGTGCAAAAAGTTGCATGTGAACAAGATGGTTTTTTTGGTTTTTGGGGGTTTTTTTATTTGATTTTTTTTGAGGCAGGGTTTCTCTGTGTAGCCTTAGTACTTGGGAGGCAGAGGCAGGCAGATTTCTGAGTTCAAGTTCAAGGCCAGCATGGTCTACAGAGTGAGTTCTAAGACAGCAAGATGTTTTTAATAGCTGGGAGAGAATAATAAGAACCTGCCAGGCCATGTCCTGGAGAGTTTGTGAGGTGTATTCATGTTTTTTTTTAATTCCCAGAACACCCCAGTGACTCACATACCCCAGTCAGTCAGGGCAAGCACCATCTCAGTGACTTAAACAGACCTGTATCATCACTTAGGGATTATATCAATAGCTTTCAAGGTAATTCTATTTTGTGAAATACTCATCCTCTTAAAGTACATACTATGTGAGTGAGAAGTCACCTTCCTAATATCTAAATCTGATTTGTTAGTCTGTGTTGGAAGGGGCCAGGGCAGGAATCAAGGCCTCCACCACCACTATTAAACTCAAGGCAAACTCAAGACAGGGTTAAAATATTCTAACATATGTCTAAAGCCACAGTCATGGAAAAAGACAAATCCAGGGGCTCAGTTCAGTGTAGGGCAGTGGTCTATTCAGGCAACCTGAGCCCAATCAAGTAATAGGTCTGGAACCCTGATGCTCCAGAGGGAGATAGTTTCTGCCTGCAAGGGACAGAAGGTGTTCGACCATGACTCCTGGAACCCTGGCTCCTGTTTCAGTCACAACCTCTCACAGCCCCCCATGGGAGATGTGTGCTCTATCATGTAGACAATGCCCCAAGCTTCCAGCCTTCTAACTGGACCCTAACCCCAGTCATCTGACCACAGCCAGGCATGGTACAACTCACACAATATAAGGGGCAGTTTGCCCCCTCCTCTCTCTCTTGCTCTTCCCTCTTGCCTTCTCCTCTCTTGCTCTTTGTCCTCTCTCTTGCCTTCTTTGTCTTCTCTTGTTCTTTGTCCTCTCTCTTGCTTCCTTTCTTCCTCTCTTGCTCTCTTCTTTTCTTGACCTCTCTCTTCCTCTCCTCTCCCTCTTCTCCTTCCTCTCTCCACGGTCATTACCGGCCTATTTTCTCTTTCCTATAATAAAATATCTCACAATTATGCATTGTTTCCTTTTAACTAACTAACATGCAGCCCCAGGCTGCAGAGAGCAGCCCAGGCATCAGCAGCAGAGAGACACAGGCCCCACTGTTCAGTTGGATGCTAAATAAAGAAAACCTTGAATTCAGAAGACAGGCATGAACATAGGGGATTTGGAAGACCTCACTGTGTAGTGAAAGTCAAATTCTACATACAAATGCATATGCACGCAGAATTAATAGTTTTTTCAAAAGGTTAAGTGTGGCATGAGAAAAGGCAAAACGTATAAGAACAGAGAATACATGTTTTCAATCTCCAGGGATTAAGGGAGGGCCTGAATAGAAGGGGAAAGAGTAAGGAATTCTCTCAGGTGTTCAAATTATTCTGTACTTTGTAGCAATGTTTACAAAAATCTGTGTGTGGTTTGCTGAGAAGATACATTGAGATTCCTGCCCAAGCTCAGGTTGTGCCAGACACCAACAGTAAGGACCAGGACCCTAACACTGGTCATCTTGTAGCCATTAACAAAGGGCTAGATGGCATCTATTTAGAAGAGTAGAAGAATAACAAACCATGACAGTAGAATACCCTGAGGACAGCTCAGTGCCCTTTCACACTTCTAGTCTTCAGTCTGGATGTCAAGAGCTAACAGACTGAATCTTGGAGAAAATAGGCCAGTCATGACCATGGAGAGAGAAAGGAGAAGAAGGAGAGGAGAGGAAGAGAGAGGGAAAAAAAAGAAGAGAGCAAGAGAGGAAGAAGGAAAGAGAAAGAGGAGGGCAAGATTCATGCTATTCTTATGGCCAACTACTGGCCACCCAAAAACACCTCAAAGACTGTCTTAGTCAGGGTTTCTATTCCTGCACAAACATCATGACCAAGAAGCAAGTTGGGGAGGAAAGGGTTTATTTAGCTTACTTCCACATGGTTGTTCATCACCAGAGGAAGTCAGGACTGGAACTCAATTAGGTCAGGAGGCAGGAGCTGATGCAGACGCCATGGAGAGATGTTTCTTACTGGCTTGCTTCCCCTGGCTTGCTCAGTCTGCTCTCTTATAGAACCCAAGACTTCCAGCCCAGGGATGGCACCACCCACAAGGGGCCCTACCCCCTTGATCACTAATTGAGAAAATGCCCCACAGCTGGATCTCATGGAAGCATTTCCCCAACTGAAGCTCCCTTCTCTGTGGTAACTCCAGCCTGTGTCAAGTTGGCACACAAAACCAGCCAGTACGGAGGCCTTCCCTTAGAGAACCCAAGAACAAATCCCCCTCATCGCCTTCATCCTGACAGCTCCAAGCCAGCAACAGGGATCTCATCAGCCCTTTCCTACCATAGTACAAGCCCTTTCTCTTTGACCATCCAAAGAAAGAAGGGTTTACATTGTTGGGGTGGTTTCAACAAAATTGCCACCAAATAATGCCACAGAGAATGGCATTATTGGTAAGTATGGCCTTATAGGATTAGGTGTGGTCTTGTTAAAAGAACTATGTCACTTGGAGTGGCCCTTGAGATTTCAAAAGCTCAAACCTGTGCCAGTGTCATTTTCTCTGTCTGCTCCCAGAGAATCGGGATGTAGAGCTTCCAGCTACCTCTCCAACACCATTCTACCAGCATGTTACCATACATGACCCTCCATGAAGACAACGGACTAAATATCTGAAACTGAAGACATACCAAAATCAAATGCCTTCTATTATAAAAACTGCTATGGTCATGGTGTCTCCTTATAGTAATAGAACAGTGACAAAGCTAATTGGATAGTCCTAGATGCAGAATCACGTTTTTAACATATACCTCTGCCTTCATACATTTAATGAACCATCCAATAACAAACATACAAACAAAAACAAATCATGATTATACCACAAACATGGGAATTTTACTTTATGAAGAAAATTATAATGTAGGCATGATTTAGATTTCTCAGAGATCAGTAGATTATTGATAACAAAAATGAAGGAACCTCATAAAAGGTGAAAATATGATTTGGTATAAGCAGACAAAATGTAAGAGGAAAGCAACTATAGAGTCACAGGCCTGTGCCCAGAGCTAATCCTGTGCCAAAGCCTGGAGCTAATCCTGCACCACAGCTTTCTATACCCAAATACCACCAGGAGAGAGCTGGAGTCCCAGGAGTGCTGTCAAACCTGTCAGCATAGGTAAGACCACCACTTCTGCTCCAAGGGACCCACCCAGAGCCCTCAGGATACAGGAACTAAGAAGCAGCCTGGGATAGGATCCTTCCAGTTTCCATCAGTGCCTGGAGCTGATTATGTGCTACACCCCCCAAAGCTGACCCTGTGCCACAGCTCTCCATGTCCAAATTCCTCCCAGAGAGAATTGGTCTCCCAGGAGTACTAACACACAGGCTTACAGGAGGGACAAGCCACAGTCAGAGACAACAAGACCAGCTAACACCAGAGATAGCCAGATGCTGAGAGGCAAGTGAAAGAACATAAGCAACAGAATCCAAGGCTACTTGGCATCATTAGAACCCAGTTCTGCAACCACAATGAACCCTGGTTACACAAACACATCAGAAAAGCAAGACTCTGATTGAAAATCACATCTCATAATGATAATATAGGACTTTAACAAGAACATAAATAACTCCCTTAAAGAAATACAGGAGAACACAGGTAAACAGCTAGAAGCCCTTAAAGAGGAAACACAAAAATCCCTTAAAAAAATTACAGGAAAACACAACCAAAGAGATGAAGGAATTGAACAAAAACAGGTAGGATCTAAAAATGGAAATAGAAAAAATAAAGAAATCACAAAGGGAGACAACCCTGGAGTTAGAAAACCTAGGAAAGAGATCAGGAGTCATAGATGTAAACATCACCAACAGAATATAAGAGGTAGAAGAGAGAATCTTTGAGGCAGAAGATATCATAAAAAATATTGACATAAGAGTCAAAGAAAATGCAAAAAGCAAAATGCAAAAAGCTTCTATCTGAAAACATCCAGGAAATCCAGGAAACAATGTGAAGACCAGTCCTAAGGATAATAGGTATAGAAGAGAATGAAGATTACCATCTTAAAGGACCAGTAAATATCTTCAACAAAATTATAGAAGAAAACTTACCTAACTTAAAGAAAGAGATGCCCATAAACATAGAAGAAGCCTACAGAACTCCAAATAGATTGGATCAGAAAAGAAATTCCTCCCATCATATAATAGTCACAACACCAAATGCACAAAACAAAGAAAGAATATTAAAAGCAGTAAAGGAAAAAAGATCAAGTAACATATAAAAGCAGACCTATCAGAAATATACCAGACTTCTCACCAAAGACTGTGAAAGCTAGATCCTGGGTAGATGTTATACAGACCCTAAAAGAACACAAATGTCAGCCCAGGCTACTATACCCAGCAAAACTTTCAGTTATCATGGATGGACAAACCAAGATATTCCATTACAAAACGAAATTTATACAACATCTTTCCATAAAATGTATTATTCTTCAAAGGATAATAGATGGAAAACTCCAACACAAGGAGAAAAACTACACCCTAGAAAAAGCAAGAAAGCAATCTTTCAACAAACGCAAAAAATGATAGCCACACAAACATAATTCCACCTCTAAAAACAAATAAACAAACAAAAACACAAAGCACCAATCACTATTCCTTAATATCTCTTAACATCAATGGACTCATTCCCCAATAAAAAACAAAGACTACCAGATTGGATATATAAACAGGGACCAGCATTTTGCTGCATACAGGAAACACACCTCACTGTCAAAGACAGAAACTACCTCAGAGAAAAGGGCTGTAAAACAATTTTCCAAGCAAATGGTCCCAAGCAATAAGTTGGAGTAGTAATCCTAATATCAAATAAAATCAAATCGACTTTCAACCAAAAGTTATCAAAAAAGATAAGGAAAGACACTTCATACTCATCAAAGGGAAAATCTATCAAGAACTCTCAGTTCTGAACATCTCAGCTCCAAATGCAAGGGCACCCACATTCATAAAAGAAACTTTACTAAACATCAAAGCACACATTACACTGCACACAATAATAGTGGGAGACTTCAATACCACACTTTCAGCAATGGACAGATCATGAAATCAAAACTAAACAGAGACACAGTGAAACTGACAGAAGTTATAGAGCAAATGGATTTAATAGATATCTATAGAACATTTCAACCTAAAACAAAACAATATACCTTCTTCTCAGCATCTCATTGGTACCTTTTCCAAAATTGACCATATAATCAGTCACAAAACAGGCCTCAACAGATACAAGAAGATTGAAATAATCTTATGCATCCTATCAGATCACTACAGACTAAGTAAAGCTGGTCTTGAATGACAACAAAAACAACAGAAAGCCCATATACACATGGAACTGTAACAACAACCTACTCAATAACTTAGTCAAGAAAGAAGTAGAGAAAGAAATTAAAGACTTTTTTAGAATTTAATGAAAATGAAGACACATCATACCAAAACTTATGAGACACAATGAAAGCAGTGCTAAGAGGAAAACTCATACCTTTGAGTGCCTCCAAAAAGAAACTGGAGAGAGCATTCACTACCCACTTAAGAGCACACCTAAAAGCTCTAGAACAAAAAGAAGCAAAGACATCCAAGAGGAGTAGACTGTAGGAAATAATCAAACTCAGGGCTGAAATCAACAAAGTAGAAACAATAAGAACTATACAAAGAATCAATCAAACTGGGAGTTGGTTCTTTGAGAAAATCAACAAGATAGTTAAACTCTTAGCCAGACTAAGCAGAGGGCACAGAGACAATACCAAATTAACAAAATCAGAAATGAAAAGGGAGATATAACAACAGAAACTGAGAAAATTCAAAAAAAAATCATAAGATCCTACTACAAAAGCCTATACTCAATGCAACTGGAAAATCTGGATGAAATGGACAATTTTCTAGACAGATATCAAATACCAAAGTTAAATCTAGATCAGATAAACTATCAAAACAGTCTCATAACCCCTGAAGAAATAGAAGCAGTCATTAAAAGTCTCCCAACCATAAAATAGCCCAGGACCAGAAGGATTTAGTGCAGAATTCTATCAGACCTTCAAAGACCTAATACCATTACTCTTCAAACTATTTCACAAAATAGAAACAGAAGGAACAAGAAACACTACCCAATTTGTTCTATGAAGCCAAATTATGCTGATACCAAAACCACAAAAAGATCCAACAAAGAAAGAGAACTTCAGACCAATTTCCCTTATGAATATCAATGCAAAATACTCAATAAAATTCTCACAAACCGAATCCAAGAACACATCAAAATGATTATTCACCACGATCAACTAGGCTTCATCCCAGCGATGCAGGCATGGTTCAATATACAAAAATCCATCGATGTAATCCACTACATAACTAAATTCAAAGAAAAAAAAAAACCACATGATCATTTCATTAGCTGTAAAAGCATTTGACAAAATTCAACATCCCTTCATGTTAAAAGTCTTGAAAAGGTCAGGAATTCAATGTCCATACCTAAACTTAGTAAAAGCAATATACAGCAAACCAGTAGTCAACGTCAAATTAAATGGAGAGAAACTTGAAGCAATATCACTAAAATCAGGGACTAGACAAGACTGCCCACTCTCTCCCTATCTATTCAATATAGTACTGGAAGTTCTAGCTACAGCAATTAGACAACAAAAGGAGGTCAAAGAGATACAAATTGGAAAGGAAGAAGTCAAATTATCAGTATTTGTAGATGATATGATAGTATACTTAAGTGACCCAAAAAATTCTACCAGAGAACTCCTGAACCTGATAAACAACTTCAGCAAAGTGGCTGAATATAAAATTAACTGAAACAAATCAGTACCCTTCCTCTACTCAAAGGACAAACAGACTTAGCAAGAAATTATGGAAATGATACCCTTCACAATAGTCACAAATACAGAGGAGGAAGCTAGCAGCCAACCATTGGACTGAGCTTGGGAGTCCCTGATGGAGGAGATGGAGAAAGGACTGAAGGAGCTGAGGGGAGTTGCAGCCCCATAAAGGGAACCAACAGTGTCAATAGGCTAGACCCCAGAGCTCCTAGGGACTGGACCACCAACCAAAGAGTACACATGAAGGGACCTATGGCTCCAGCTGCATATGTGGCAGAGGATGGCCTTGTTGGACTTCAGTGGAAGGAGCAGCCCTTGGGCCTGAGGGGATTCAATGGTCCAGTGTAGAGAAATTCCAAGGCAGGAAGGCGGGAGTGGGTGGGTGGGAGGGTGGAGGGTGGGTGGGAAGGTGGGAGGGTGGGAGCACCCTCATAGAGGCAGGGAGAGGAGGAAGGAATAGGGGATATCTGGAGGGGAAACCTGGAAAGGAGATAACATTTGAAATGTAAATTTAAAAATATCCAATAAAAGGGGAAAATAGAAATAGAAAATAGAAATAAAAAAGAAAATAGAGTCATAGATTTCAATAGAGTCACTCAAGAAGGACGAGCTGGTTAATGCTGCCAGGTATAAAGACTTTTCATTGTTTCAGCTCCAACTGACATGCTATGGTATAATTCTCAAAGTTGCTACCATGTTAGCATGCATACCACAGATTAAAGTGAGCAATTCCTGACCAGAAATCCCTACTTCAGACAACAATCCCAGGTGGGGTGCTCAGATCACCCATGAGCTGCAAGTCCAGAATGTTCCCAGTACCACCAAGGATCAGCCTCAGCTTGCAGAGGGGGTCCTAAGGAAGGGTATTAGGGAGTTGCAAAAAAAAAAATGACTCGAACGAAATCAATCATGGATACAAGTTCTGTATTCTGCTTGAGATAACTGTCTACCAATCTCAGAACAGCTCAGCTCTTGAAGACCAAAGCCCATTCTTTGATTTCCATATCAATTCCATCACCCTCCCCAGGTTCCCTTTTGATGATTCCATGAATCAGAAACTTATTACACCCTTGGTCCTTAGAAAAGACAGTAAATAGCCAGGTGGTGGTGGCACACACCTTTAATCCCAGCACTTGGGAGGCAGAGGCAGGCAGATTTCTGAGTTCGAGGATAGCCTGGTCTCCAGAGTGAATTCCAGGACAGCCAGGGGTAACAGAGAAACCCTGTCTCAGAAAAAAAAAAAAAGAAAAAAAGAAAAAGAAAAAGAAAAAGACAGTAAGCACAGACAATATGCTAGCTGGGTGGGATATGGCTCTGAGATCATCATTCCTGCCAAGCCTGGGCCTAAACTAGGTCTGTCCCAACATGATCTTAAACTCAGGAATCTGCCTGCCTTTGTAAGCACAAACAATAAATTTAACTTGGTGGGATTTTGCTTTGCTCTGTGATCCTCACTTCCTAAATCTTTTTATCTCCTTCCTTAATATCTTTCTAACAAGTTGGCTCATAGTACATCTGTCTCTGTTCTTTTAGGTCTATGAAGCCCCTTATATAATCATATTACATCACTTTATTTTGTGTAGTTGAGAAATCCTGCTTAAATATTTTTGAACTCATGTTTTCTGAGTTCTTTCCTACAGCCTAAGTGCTGTGCTGAAGGTCTCAGCATTTATAATTTTTGCTGAAGAACACTGGACACACCCTTGCCTCCTGGACTCATGCTGTTTCTAATTATCATTGATTCATTAACCTTAACAGAGAGAGCATTCACCAAAGGAGGAACATGAAAATATGTACAGTATTATACAAACAAGTCTTATGCCCTGCTAGCTCTGCTCCAGGGACAGAAACTATGTCACATCATACATTCTGTATTGCAAGACTTGTCATAGTACCCTTTTTCTGGGTCTGAAGAATCAATACCCCAATCTCAATAACAATACCAGGTTGATCACTAGGAATACAAGTCAATCCAGCTCCCAGATGAAGAACTATATTGAATATGGTCTGGAATAATCCTGAATACAAAGTTTCTATGGATTCAGATCACACCATTGTCAGTACCTCAGTGTATTCACAATAACCAGGCAGTTGTTCTGTGCTTCAAGATCTATGGACTTACAACAGTTTCCTGACATGAATTACTAGTTGAACTGATTCTGCATGATTCAATTTCATCTGTGGTCCCCTTCTCCTCTATGATGGTGTACCAGTCCAAAACATTAACCCTCTAATAGCATCAGAGGCCTTATAGTGACTAGTTTCCATCCTAAATTACATCATCTCATGAGCATCAGCAATCTCAGGATCAGAAATGTAAACAACAACAACACCCTATTAGTTAGAAATTCCAAGTATGTAGAGCCTTCTAAGAACTTGTAGCAAAGGCCAGTAAATCCTTTATTATACAATATACAGAAAATACATTTAGTTTCTAAATCAGGAAGTCCCAAGATATTAGGAAGAATGGTTCTAGAAGGAACCATATTGCTATGCCTTGGAGAATAAGCTGAGATAGGGAAGTAGAGACAGGAAATATAATCTATTTCTATAAGTTGATTAGGAAAATAGTAATACAGGTAATTATATAATATAAACTTTATATTATAAATTATAAAAATATAAGTAAGCAAAGATACATCAAACTTTTCACCCCAGGTAAGGAAGAAACATTAGCAGCTTTCCACATTTCTTCTTCTGGCACATGCTGCAGAATTTTCTCTGTCCAAGCACATTAGGGCAGTGACAGGTCTATGATTAGACAGGAATAGAGAGATGGAGCAAAAGTTGGAGGAAGAGGTTGTCATCATGGAGGCAGACGATGAGGACGAGACAGACCCCATGAGGTTATACAACAAAGCAAAGGTTTTTACAAAATAGATTAATTGGGTTAGAATATTGTCTTTATCAGTTGGTTCTGAAATTATTATATTGGCATCTTCTAAATTGTGATTTAACTATTATATAAATCTAATTGGATATTAAGGCCTTAAGAGTCATGCTTTACTTACTGGGTCTTAGGCGCTATTTAGACAAATGATTGTGGGAGTGTGTAAAGAGTTGCATGTGAGCGAGATGTTTTTAATAGCTGGGAGAGAATGATTAGAGCCCACTGGGACATGGTGATGCCAGTCACTACGGGCTCAAGAACGTGGCCCAGCGGGAAAGTTTGCGGGATGGATTCATTTTTTATAATTCCCACAACAGGCACAGTCTTTTGGAAACTATTTGGCAAATACTGCCTCCTTTACAATTCATGTCATGACTTCACTTCTTCACGTATTCAGTAGCTAGGCCTTGCCAGTTCTCCTAGTATGCAGCAGCCTAGCTGTCCCTGTACAAACGAGTCCCAACCACCTTTTAGGCATCTCTTATTAGCCCTATATACTTTCACTTTCTAACACTTCTCTTATAAAAAATCCTTTTTGCTATTCATCTTAACACAAGTGTAGAAGTACATGACTATTTTATGCTTAGAAGATATGGATATTTCTATTTTTGTTAATTGGTAGTAAGAATTTTTTAAACTATTGCAGTTTAAAAAAACTAATAAATGCAAGTCAGAACTTTTTTAAAAAAAAATCTTTAAAAATATAACTGAGCTTATGTCAAAATTTCTGGGAAGTAACAAAGAAACAAAAGGAAATAAGATTATAAAAATGCTTTGGGTTAACAAGGATATTTAACTTTAACAGACAACAAAAAGTGATAACTCACATCGTACCTGTACCACTTGGTTAGGACAGGCTCTGACAAAAGGTTATGAAGGGTACACCCCCCTTTAAAAGCAAGATTGTCTTGGCGTTCGACCTATGCAGCAGGGCCAGCTGCTCCTGAAAAGCCCTACAGCTTGGCATATGTGGAGGAATAGTTTGATTTAATGTTACCCAGCATCTACAAAACCGCAAGCCAAAAATCAATGCAATGCTGTTCAAAGTTGTTAATGTGCTTGGAATTGCTGGCAGAAACAACATAAATCCATGCTTCAAACACACACCCTATCCTATGTCCACAGGATTCTCCCTGATAAAGTCCTGCCAAACAAGAGTGGTACTCATTCTTTGACATCTGTTACAGCTCAAACTATAAGGCAAAGAAGGAAACAGATCATGAGCAAAAGTTAACAGAAAGGAAAAGTTGGAGAGCTACCAAGAAGTACAATTAGCTGCAATGTATAAATGGTTTAAATATTAAAGGAAAAAATGTAAAATCAAAAACAGAAAGAAGACAAATCACATTGGAAAAAGGACTAGAAAGAACTCCAGAGAACTGAAAAATATTAAATGGATTCCTAACTAGGAGATTAGACACAGCTAAAAAGTGAATGAAATAGAAAACAGATTACCTAGAAACATAAAAGAAAAACTAGACATGAAGATGGGATAAAAGGATCTAATATGCATATATACATATATACATATATGTGTATATATATATATAGAGAGAGAGAGAGAGAAGAAAAATACATGCAGATAGGAAATGTGGCAGAGAATAGCCAAACAATGATTTAGAATTTCCTAGAATACAAATATGAAATCTAGTTTCATAAAAAAGCTCATATCAAGGCACATCCTACACACTGAACAATTATGAGGAAAAGGATATGAGCATCTTTCAAAAGAATAACAAAAATGCATTTGTCACATTTTTTGTTAATGATGTGTTTACGTGTGTGTGTGTGTGTGTGTGTGTGTGTGTGTGTGTGTGTGGACATGAGTACAGGCACATGCAGAGGCCAGAAGAGGACATTAAAGCCCTGGAAGCCTGGGTTACAGGTGTTGTGAGCCACAAGACGTGAATGCTAGGATATAAACTTTGGTCCTTTGCAAGTGTCATATACCGCATGCTCTTAACCACTAAACTTTCTCTCCATTTCCATGGGAAAACAATTTAAAAGTCTAATTTTACTTTTGCAGGCTTATCAAAAGCAGAGAAAAAAGAAAAACAGGGAAGAATTTCATAATCTATTTTTAAGGTAATGGAAAAAACACTCACCTAATATTTTATACCCAAATTACCATTAACAGTAAGAGATAGTCCTGGAATAAGATAGCCATTGGGCTTATAGAAGCCATCTTGCCTACATGTGGAATTTGAGAATATAACTACACAAAGACAAGCTGGGTCCTGGTGACAATCCCAAGCTTTTGTACGCAACCAACCTTATTCTTAGTTGCTTGGAGTATCCAATCTCTATTGATAGTTTTTAAACTAAATTGTAATGTATACAGTAGCTCTAGCTGAATGAGTGGTCAATAGAATGCTCATGTCCTAGGGCAACATGACTCAGGTCACACTTCATATTCTGTGGACAGGTTAAAAGAATGGCATTATTTACCACCCTTTGAAGAAATGCATCTACTCTTATCTAAACTGTATTGGCTTCTTCATGATTACAAGTCTAAGTTGGCAGGAAATCTCATTTTCGTATAACTGAGGCTACCAGGACAATATTACAAGCACTCCCAGCCCCCTATGAAAACTTAAGAGCAAGTTACAGACTACATCAGTGTAGAAACTTGTTTCTTAGAGACCCTCCCACACTATATGAATGTAGTCTTTGAGCTCTTCATCATTTTAAACCTTTCAGATAATTAAAGCAATGCTCAAACACACAAATATGTTCTGTCTAGTGTGGTCTAAGTGACTCCTTCATGGAAATCCCAGCTTTGTCTGTCTTTTAATTCATCTACAAACTGATTTTTATTGCATAGAACTTTGTCTTTCTCTGGATTTAAATTTGAACCAGTTGTAACATCTAGTTAATCATTAATAAAGTGAAGAAAATCTTTAATACACATATGAAACTCATGATTTTACTATTCATGAAAAGCATCCTTTCCCATCCACAAAACCAAGGCAATGTCTCCAAAAGAAACCATATTTTTTATGTCTTTTCCAAAAATTAATGTCATAAAGTTTGGTTCTGAATCATGCTTTTAAATGTAATTAGAAAGGCCCAGATTTCATTAAAAGTAGAAGTTGTTGATTTTAAAATATATATGTGATTAAATTTTAAAAATAGTTTGAGTCCCAGTTTAAGAAAATTACAGTTTATAAGAATTGTCACAAATGTTTGTCAAAAAAAAAAAAGAAAGAAAGAAAAGAAAGGAAGAAAAAAAAACAGCTCGCACCTCAATAGGAATAGAAGGTAGTTTATTCTAGAGCCAAATTTGACTAATCATAGCCTGAGAACACAAATTTAGGTTACTTTAAATTTCATGTTCCAACATGGAAGTAGTTTCATAAAGTTTTTATAGTAACAAAGCAGAGAGAGTCATAAATCAAGACACTTTTCAAATGTGCTAGTTGAAATATCAGAGAAAATAACAGCAAGACGGGGAAAGCTCTACTATCAGCCATGGTTGCTATCTGATGACAATCTTAGCTTTGGGGTTGGTGGAAGTTAGTGTTCTGCTAAATGCTAAATTAATAGATGCCAAAGGCATTTTATCATGAGTCACAGGATATTACTTCCAGCACAGAGTTGAACAAGGAATGGCTACTCCCAGGGGCTAAAGCTAGCTAGAGATAATGTCTGGCTAAGTCTCTCAACCTCCAAGATTCCAACCCCTGCAACCCACCACAGCTCTCATCAGTCAATCCATTTTTACAAACAGCTTCTTTTCAAGAATTCTCCTTGACATACTTAACAAAAATTACCTGCCATACATTTTGATAGGCTTTATTAATTGCATAAAACAATGGCATCCTCAGCATATTAATTAGAACAAGAAAATTAATCTTTCTGTCACTTAAAACATTAGCAAGAGGACTCCCAATACAAAAGCAGCATTTGAGTCGTAATTAACTAGACTAGTTCTATATGTTACATAGCTATTTCCGCAGACAAACTACAGCCTGGAGGCAAATTCATTAACTTCAGGAGGTAAACAACTTAGCGGTTTCAGGAAGTCTCTGAACCTGACCAAAGACTCTAAGTTTCTCCCCAGTACACTGGTTATAGAAATAGTAAGGAGTAGGGCAGCAATTGAAAGGAACAGAACAGTCAAATTGCCTAGAAGACTCTCAGACAGGTGGAGCTGTCTAGAAAAGGCAAAGCAGAAAAGATGCTTAGAAGAAACTACCTGGAAAAAGAGGCCAGCTCAACTGCCCAGGAGAAACAGAGATCAAATAAGCTCCCTGGGGAAAGGCCCTCTCCAACCTGTTGAGCTGCAGTGTTATCTTAGTTATCTTGCTGTTGTTAACTTAGCAACCTACCAAGTTATGCAATGTTTCCAGCACTCCTGTACCCATGCTTGAGTAGGCTTTGAGTGATGCAGCTCCTAGGAGTCTACTCATCCACATTTTTGTAAATAACACCAATTAAAATCCTTGGCTCAACGAGGCAGGCTTTGGTGGTATCTTACTTAGGGTTTTATTGCTGTGAACAGACACCATGAGCAAGGTAACTCTTATAAAGGCAAACATTGAATTAGGGCTGGCTTATAGTTTCAGAGGTTTAGTCCATTATCATCACTGCAGGAAGTATGGCATGAGCTTAGAAGACCTCAAAACCTTCCCCCACAGTAACACACTTCCTCCAACAGGTCCACACCTCCTAGTAGTACCATTCCCCATGGATCAAGCATTCAACCACATGTATCTACTGGGGCCAAACTATTCAAACCACCGCAGGCGGTATCCTTGCTTTAGTCTGTCATTGATTCCATATTTGGAGTGAACAAACATTTGTTCATGTCTTCGTTGGATTAGTGCCACACAATATTACCCCCCTGTCTCAAATTTACACTGAAAACTTCACTTTGATGTCTGTGCCCATACTTACAGAAATTTACCTGATGAACAGAAAAAAATAAACATGTTCTACAGATATCTATCATAGGCATTTGCCCAGCCTGTGTTTACCCAGTGATAAAGAATGGAAGACAATCATGTCCTCCTCAAATGACTAGTGTACATGATGCAAAAGTCATGGATGGCTATTCATTCTAGAAAATAAGCCATTGATGACAGACTCAACATACAACATCAAGTTCCATCGGACAGATTTTTGTTAATTGTGCATATCCTGCACTTCTGCCAGATTTCTGTGCAGAAATACAACAGCTTATGAATTTCACTCATTAAAGTTCTATTTGTGTGTATATATAGATATAGATATAGATATACAAATTTCATTATGAAAAATTTTAAATAAAACATTACAAACCATAATAAACCAGACCCAAAGTCTATATAACTTAATGAAAATACATACAGTTAAAATTGACATTGAAATGGAAATTGTGAAACTATACATTAAATTTTACAGCTTCAGTACTAAATATACTTAATATACCTAACCACCACCAAAATTAAAAAGAAGTTTTAAGAACAGAACTAGAAATAGAAAAAATAGTTAGCTCTATATCCTTTTTTACAACTTATGTCCATTATCTACAATCTCACAAAGAAATAAACTAGATATTCACTCATATGTGGAATCTAGCCAGTAATGTATATATACATACAAACAATGTACAGGTTCGCACAGTTAGCATGAAGAGAAAAAGAAGAACTAACTATAAGGGAAAAAAGAAGAACTGAATGAACATAATATCTATATATTCTAGTTATATCAGTCTATGCTTTTCTACATAGCTCATATCACAATATGATAAATGGTATAATAAAAGAAGTCCACATCTCACAGTCTGAAATGTTATGACAGCCCTAAAGTAATGTCTTTGGGTCATTGTTCCCACTTATAGTTAAATATATTTCTATCAAAATTCAGCAAAGTAACCACACCACTATGTTTGCCCCTTAACTGTTATCAGTGCCAAACACTCACCCCATGTTCCTTAGCTGCTAAGACAACATTCAGGAGGATATCTTCCT
Organism: Mastomys coucha; assembly: GCF_008632895.1. Lineage (NCBI taxonomy): Eukaryota > Metazoa > Chordata > Mammalia > Rodentia > Muridae > Mastomys > Mastomys coucha. Next base: position 52,128,244 of record NW_022196912.1, on the reverse strand, counting down.
CAACAAAAGGTCTCACGGCATCATGGATAATCACAACTTCTGGCTTAGTGAGTTTACAGTCTGGCTGATCTTCTGCCAGGGCTTTCAGTCCATTGAAAATTGATCTGTGGCGTGTGGCTCCGGCCTCAGCTAGTGAGATGCGCTTATGCCCATACCTCTGGATGATACTTCTCATTGCTTCCATGTTCTCCCCTGTCACGGTCACAACAATGTCCTTAATCCAGCATACTCTACAAAGAAAGCATGTGTACATTTTAATATAAATGAACTCTAAAGCTCATAAAAGAAAACTGAATTTCCAGTATAAATATCAATTGATCTACATTGGGAGATTAATCCTGAAAGTTCAGTTCTTATGCATTTTTATGAAGTCTGGGAATCAATAACCATTTCACACTATCAATAAAGGTGATTTTTCACACTGTATGTATCATATATGGAATGGTACATAAAGTATGCTATCCCATATATTACATACATGAGATTTGTCACTTCAAATAAATTTGAATAAATAGCAATCTGCAAATTGTCTGAGAAAACATACAAAAGATTATGCTTTTAAATTTATATTTTTTCCTAACATTTTATCCTTCAGTAGGGTAAGAACAATATAAAACATTATTGAGCTCTACAAGCTGACTATCTCAAGATGTTGCATGAGCTACAACCAACCACACAAATACTAAAACTAGGTAGCTGGTCTCATACAGACATCCACCAGACTGATCACAGTCCATACTGGCTCTAGACTCAAACAAGTTTAACAAATACCAGTACTAGCAAACAAGTGACACTGAGGACATGTATGTTCCCATGGGACAAACTCAGGACAAATACCTCTGGCCTACAGTATCAATTGATTCAGAGTAAAGGTCACTTAAAATTTCTAATATTTTTTTATGCCAACTACAAAATTCAATTTAAAATAAAAATAATAAAGTTATGAGCCTACGAACCCTATACAGTCATGCTAGTTAAGTACCAGAAGTAAAGTTTCCAAATGAGAAATAACAAGAAATGCACTTAACATGCATTAAGGATGTCTTGTTTGTAACCTGTATGAGATTCACATATATCTCTATGCAGTCTCTTACATGGGAAGTATTTCTCAGAAGACATTTACATGATAATTTATTGAATATACTTTTTAAGTTTTTTTATTTACGAAAATTACACTACAGGAGCCTGTATGGGCATCTCAGAGCCACATTACTTTCCTATCAGGGAGCAGCTAGGCATGAAAGAAGAGGGTCATGGCAGAGGGAAGGCCTGTGTGTTTATAGAGAAGGGAGGAGGCTGTATTTTATTTTTTTATTGATGAAACAGAATTCTTTTTTGTTCGTTTGTTTTGATTCATCCTCTGGAGTATGGGCTCTGTGGTAGCACATATATCTATCTGTCTTGTACATTGCTTTATACAAAACTCTTCTCAGGTGTTTAATAACTGTTTATTGAATGAATAAACTGTCCATAGCATAACATCTTACACTTACGCACTGGTTTCTTGCTTTTAACCATATATCCTAAAGCTCCTTAGAGGTCCTCAATTACTTTTATATTTTCTCAGACATTTCATATTGAAGGCTTCAATAATGAAAATGATGCAATAACATAAAGTGCCCGTGAGCAATCTGTAGTCTTTCTAAGTGATAAAAACTACAGAATGAGATTACTTATAAATCTTTCTTTGGTTTATTTACTCTATCCCTCATACCAATGTCATCCTTGACAATTCTAGAACTTACCCCACCCTAGCAATGTGGAAACTATACTATTCACAAAGATTATAGCAACTGGAAAACCACTACTCTGCATTCCCTACCCCACCCTTCATTCAGTGTATAGTTCTGAAAGGTTCTGACTCAACTACTCGTTCTTGTAATCTCTGGTACTTCATGAATGGGCTATTAACTGTCTCATCTTCCCCCAACTCAGTTTATTCTTGCTACTTCTAGATGATCCCTCTCAAGTTCAAAACATAGGGTCATACTACAGGTTCTAGCCCAGACCTGTGTATAACTTACTGCCTCCTCCATCCCTATAAACACACAGGCCTTCCGTCTACCATGACCCTCTTCTTTCATGCCTAGCTGCTCCCTGATAGGAACGTGGCTCTGAGATGCCCATACAGGCTCCTGTAGTTGAAGATTTGGTCCCCAGTTAGGAATGCTATTTTAAAGTGTCATGAAACCTTTAGGGACAAGAGGCATAGCTAGCATCAGTGAGTCACAGGGTCTTTGAAAGTTAAAGTCAGGTCAGCGTCCAGCCTACATTCTGTTAGTTCTGCTGATTCACTTCAACTGTCCTCTCCACATAACAATTTGCATTGCCTGTAAAGTCAAGCTTCTCCTCACTTAAATTGATCTCCTCGCACACTGTTGAGAAAGCCAATACAGAGGGCAACATATCCTCTTACTAGCATGTCTCTGTGGTACCCTCATTTCTCAATACTGCTCTTCCTTCTCTCCCTAGCCTACAAACCCATTTCTGAGCCTTACTTGCTCCTCAGGTCAAGACACAGCCCAATCCGGGAACCTTTTTGACCATAAAGTTGGGAGCAACATCCTTTCCTTCCACTTACAAAAGATTTGTCTCCCAAAAGTTATTACATGTCATGCTATAGTCCGTCATTTTCTCTCTCATTAGGCCCCTGGCTCTCAGAAAGACCACATCCCAGAACCCAGCACACATGTTACTTTCAATAATATTAGTGTATTAGTCAGAGTTTCTATTCCTGCATAAACATCATGACCAAGAAGCAAGTTGGGGAGGAAAGGGTTTGTTGAGCTTATACTTCCACATGGCTGTTGATCACCAGAGGAAGTCAGGACTGGAACTCAGGCAGGTCGGGAAGCAGGAGCTGATGCAGAGGCCACGGAGAGATGTTTCTTACTGGCTTGCCTCTCCAGGCTTGCTCAGCCTGCTCTCTTATAGAACCCAAGACTTCCAGCCCAGGAGTGGCACCACCCACAAGGGGCCCTACCCCGTTGATCACTAATTGAGAAAATGCCCCACAGCTGGATCTCATGGAGGCACTTCCCCAACTGAAACTCCCTTCTCTGTGATAACTCCAGCCTGTGTCAAGTTGACACACAAAACCAGCCAGTACAATTAGTTATAGAAATAGTGAAAAATATGGAATCTTTGCTAGTGTTTGTGGGCTATATTGAGGATCTTGCATACAATATCCCTACACCTAGCTCTTTGGGATACATTGCAATGGTCTCAATGTTATGCTTGAGGACACGGAGATAGTGGCCTGCCCATGGTCACACCAGGAGAAAATGAAAGGACCAGGATAAACCCAATCTGACTTTGGAGCCCATACCATTAACCTAAATATATGTACCTACACTGCCTCAGAAGGAAAGTCTAACATCTAGGAGAGAAAGCATCATTCTGGACCATTCTGCATCTAACACTTCATTTCTGTGACCAGGGTTAAAACTGATGCACAGTTGCCTCTGCAGTAAAACAACCAATTTTCTATAATTTCTAATAATTCCAACAAAGGAAAGTTTTCTTTCATTTATTTACTGGGACATTGAACAAAAGTCAACCAAGCATTGAGCATGTGCCCTCTCTTATGCAATGCAGGAGAAACAATAGTGAGCACAGAAGTATAGCATTCCTTATGTCGCACACCATATGTTAATAAATATCTGCTATCTGGACAGAAAAAAATGCTTACACAATTAGGTAAAATACTTTTAAGCAATTATTAAGCTGGGCATGGTGGCACATGCCTTTAGTTCCAGCATTTGGGAGTCAGAGGCAGGGTAACTTAAGGGCAACTTAGTCTACGAAGTTCCAAGATAGCCAGAGCTACACAGGAAAACCTGTCTTAAAAAATGAAGAAGAGGAGGAAGAGGAGGAGGAAGAGGAAGAAAGGAAGGAAGGAAGATGAAGAGAGGAGGAAAAAAGAAAGAAGGAAAGAAAGGGAAAGAAGAAAGGGAGAGAGAAATTATTAAAAGCCATAAAATGTGTTGATTATTTAATGTGGTCCTAAGTTACCTTCTTTTCATTATAGAAGAATTATAATATATATTCAGCTACATCAGTGGCAGAACTTTTGTGTAAAGCAAGAGGTGAAGTTGATTCCTAAGCTGACTGACCTTGCTAGTTTACATTGCATGTTCTTCCAGTGAATTCAGCTGAGATAACTTTTAAAAGTTTAATGAAAAATTATAGTCAACTAAAATACAAAAGAATCAAGAAGAAAAATGAAAGGCTAACACAGAACATAAGCATTCAAATATCTGTTCAATGGTTCCTTGTGTTTTAAATAAATTAAATTAAATGTAAGTAATCGTAAACAGCTAGAGCTGTAGCTTTAGACCATTCCCAGGCAATTCTATTAACTTTATTAAATGTATGAGTGTTTTGCCTGCACATATGTATGTGCACCATACACATACAGTCCAGTGAGACTACAAGACAGACACAGATGTTTGTGACCTGCCATGTTGGTGCTAGAAACCGAACCTGAATCCTCCGCAAGAGTAACAAGGGCTCTTACCACTGAGCCATCTTTCTAGCCCCAACATATTAAGTTGAATTTATGATGGGTCTGAGGTTTGGATGGTGGGGCATTTCTGTTAGTGAGACAGTGTCTAATACAGGTTGCCCTAGAATGCACTACCTACCCCAATCTAGTCTCAAACACATTACAATCTTACTATATCAGCCTCCTGACTGACAGAGTTATAGGTGTGACCCACCATGGTCAGCTTTAAAATGACTTAAGCCACTATTTTTCAAAGTGTGTGTTACAGGAGCCATTATGCATCATCACAGTTTCCTATAAAGTTAAATTCAGTATTGTTGACTAGGCTAAAGAGAAATGAGAATTAAATGCGTAGTAGAAAATGGGGAAAGTTTACTCAAAAAAAAGTAAAGGTTTAGAAAACACTACTTCATACCACTCAGGCGGTAGTGGGCTTACAATGTGATTTTGTTCAAACCCAGAATACACCCAGGACCTGCAAGCTTTTGTTAAGTACTGTTTGTATTCCAAAGGATTTATTCACATTCTTTTCAAGTCATAGAATTAAATTTTAATTCTGCAGAAGACTTTTAATAATGTAAAATCATGAGACTGTAAAAGACCTTAAGTACCTCACACAGTGCACACTGAGTAAATACGTGCTGAATAGAAGCCTCTAGCCTACCTCTGAGCTGAGAACAAGTCCACACCAAACCCCCGGCAGCCCAATTCTATCAAATCCGCATGCTTGTTTCCTTCCTGGCACATTCCATAGCAAATATAAACGTAGCCCCAAGCTCCATAACACCTACAGACATTTTGAGGCGGAAATATAATATCTCAGAAGGTATTTTCTCCTGGAATAAGGCTACAAGCATACTCTGATTAGATAGTTTAATAAAGCCAGTTGAAAGCAGAACATTTATACAAATGCGTACTTACTTACAAACCCGGGGGTGTCAAGCCAAGTTAACACCCACAGAATACTTTCATGCAGGCTGCAGAAATGTGGCCTTAAAGGGACAGTGGCAGCTGCTGCTCTCCACCATGACTGCCTTCATGGAAAGTTGACTCTGAATTGTTCTGGAACCTTGTCTACAGAATCCCACCTCTTTGTGCCTATTTTGATGTTTTAGGATAAAATGTTGAGATAGTAAGAAACGGGGGTTCCTACCCCCTTAGTCACAGCAAGCCTTCTTACTTTGGTGCTGTTCTGGGAGCCTCAGAGCCAATGGTCTTCACTTGTTTTTGAAAGTCTCAAAGGGAAGACAACACAAAGCTCTTATCCTGTCACCATCACAAAACACAACAACGGCTTCTCTTCTCCCCTTCACTTAAACACTAAGACCTTCTTGATGAAGCAAATTAAACTACCCTTCAACTAAAGCTCTCCTAAACACCTTTCTCCTGAATCACGAATCACCAGGATCAATACTCTCTACTCTCTCTCAAACACTCCTCACATCTCCCCTCTCCCATTTTTACTATCTCAGTTTAACTCACAGGATCAATGGGGCTCATTTAGAGAAACACTTGTGCAATTCTCATCTATCCTGGTAACAGAATTTGCCATGGTTTAAATCAAAAACATAGAAAAGAGAAAGTTAAATAAACTGTAAGTTAATACATTGAAATCTATACCTTGCAGTCTTAAAAAAAAAAAAACTCTAAGCATAGGCCATCCTTGGTTTCCAAGCACTAAGAGAGGCAGCAGATGAATTGTAATCACAAGTTTGTATTTCTATTATACAAACACACATATTGATCTACTGAATCACATCTGTTAGATCAAGACTAATCCACTCTAATAAAACTTCAGATATTGATCAGGGGGTTGGATTGCTAGTGTGTTGCTATACAGGACCATCTTCCTATATATCAGAGGTCCAGTTATAATGTTTTGATAAGCATGAACCATATCAAGGAACAAGTTATCTTAAGTAGGATCTTCTACCTAAGAGAGCTCAAGGAACCTCAAGAGTTATAGGGAAAGTGAAGTCAAAGCACACTTACTGACTGAAGAAGAAGAGCCTACATCTAAATAAGCATAACTGAAGTTCACCTCATTCTTTTGTTTGTTCTTGTGTGGTCCTAATATTGTCTTTTTAAAGATATTCCACACTAAACTATGCTTTGAATTAACATTTTCTTTTCTTAAATATTTGAAACCAGAAATCAGACTACTGGTAAGAATTTTTATTTCTCTGGTCCCCTACTCACCAATCCCATTTTTTGTATCTTAAAAAAGAATAACAAACAAACAAACAACAATGACAAAAAAGCAGTGCCTTAACCCCTCTGTGACCCAGCTAGCTGCAGGTTTTGCCCGGCCGACTTTATCCCCAGTCAACATCCTAAACATCCCCAGGTACTGATAAAGCTGTTAGCCATCAGAGTAAAAGACGCTGGCCCCAGTCCTGACCTAAAGTTCATTAAACAGTCAGCTCCATCCTATAACCCCTCATGTCAGACATACCTAGAGAGGGCACTACCCTGTCTCTACTCTGTCAGAATAAGGAGCAACAGCATTCTGTATGGTCTTCAGATAGATGGGTTGACTCTTCAGTATAGTGGCTGCTGCTGCTTTCTGTGGAATTCAACCAGTTCCATGGCAGGTCAGTTCCAAGGAACCCCAGTTCTAAGGAGTTCAGGTCACTCCATTGTGGGAACTACACTACTGCAGCTCTTGTGGGGGCCCCCAGTCAACGACTACGAGTGATAAAACAATTGCCAACTTCAAATCCAGGCAGAACCTTTTTCTAAACAGTAAAAATTGGGTACATAGGTTAATCAACTGAACTGGGTCTCTTCACAGAGTTGTAAGCCCTAGACTACACAATACTTTTGTCACATGGTTTCCTGAAACAAATTTTCTTCCTTGATAGTGGTGTCATGAAGCATGAGGGACCAAGACTCCTGATCTCAGGTCCTTGTTAGCCAAACAAACAAA
>NW_022196912.1:52109259-52120798 GCF_008632895.1 Mastomys coucha | reverse complement strand
GTTCCCTGAGTTATATAAGCTGTTATAATTTATTTCAATTTCCCTAATGGGCTATTAGGATTTCAAACTGCTGTAATCAATTAAGCAAAAATGGAAAGCAAATGTCCTTTTGCTGTATTTTCCACAAATAAACCCTTTCCAAACATTCTTTTATATTAAAAGATTTAACTTTTAGTGTTCAGGCTACCTTGGTACATGCAAAAAAAAAAAAGAGGGGGCAAATTAATAGAAAGTATCCCCCCAAGGGAAAAGGTGTTAAATGAAAAACAGTCTACAACTCCCTGAATATAACTCTCAAGCAGACAAAGATCCGCAGCTAATATCCATTGCAAGCCATTTCATTGCCCATTGCTGAAAAGATGAACGAACAGCATTGCCAGAATGACTGTGGAGCTAGAATTTTTTTTTGGGGGGGGGGGGAGGTGGTGTTGGTAGGATGGCTGTATGAAGCAACCCCTTTACTATCCAGAGAAATAAAGGACACAGACAGGGGCGGTAACTGGAATCGTTTCCTGGTCTGACTTGAGCTTTGGGTGTAACCACTGGTCCTGATTATTCTAATCAAGGATGATTGCTACCCTTTACACTTCTTCCATTTACCAAATGCCAGTACTCAGAGAGTAAAATAATCTCACGAGAAATTACTTTGTCCCTTTGATTTTTTTCAAGTGTGTTGGGAGCTGCTCTTCAGAAGAAACGGCCAAGGACAGTGGTTTCTATGGAAGTCTCCTGTAATCGTTACTCATAATAAATATTAGCATCTATCTTGAAACGTAACCAGTCCGATTCAGGATTTAAGGCATCACCACAGCTGTCCATTTTGACTTCAAAAGAGTAAAGATCTTGCAGAACTTAAGCACCTTTATAATCCTCCCTTCCCTTCCCGTCTAACATCCTCAGCCCCATCACATCCTCCTCTCACAGCCTTCCTGACACTGCTCATTATTTCTGAAATTAACTAACTTCCGTCTCTTTCCTAGGGTGTCTAGACCTCAACCTCACCATACAACTCCTTCCCGTTATTGAAAGGCTGGAATTAACACTGCTCTTCTCTCTAAGACCTGGTTATTTAGCCAGGCCTGACTTCCAAGAAGAAACGTGTCTGCCCAGGAAACTGGAGGTGCGGCTCCGACTCGCCCGCACGCATGCGCGGTGGCAGAATGCCCAAGGCGCTCCTAGAGCAGCGATTCCTCGGGCCCCACAGGACCAGCCTTGGGACCGAAAGTCCCTGGGTCCCAAAGCCCTGGTTAGCCAGGGCCCCAGGCCCGGCGCTCCCCGCCACGCTGCCCGTTGGGATGATCCTGGGCTCTGGGGAGCGGATGGCCGGCGCCAGTTACCTCTCCATGGCCTGCAAAGTGTAGCTGATGAGCGGCCTCTCCAGAACCCGGCAGAACTGCTTCGGGGTGCGGACGCCCATTCTTTCCCCACAACCCCCAGCCGGCAGCACGGCGGCCACGGTTCCAGGGCTGCTCCCGGGCTCCACCCGGGCGGCGGTCAACGGGGACTCCAGGATCGCTGAGCCCGCGCCCGCAGGGCCGCTCACGCAATGCCCAGGCTCGGCGGGCCTGCTGTACGGCCCGAGCTCCATAGCGAGCAGAGCGCAGAACCCCGAGGTGCAGATGGGAACCGTGAGCGAGACGCCAACACCGGCCCTGGGCCGAGATCGGGTCGGACTGGGCCAGGAACGGCGCCGAGCAGACTCGGGGAAGGTGGCCTCCGGTGCTGATCGCGGAGGGAGCCAACAAGCCTGTTGTCCCAGCCTGGGCCCAGCGCCCCAAGGCAGCGCTCTTCCTGCTCTTCCCTCTATCCCTCCGGGCTGGCCAAGCTGAGGCTGCAGTGGCAGTCCTCACGTATTTGACAGTCACACACAGGCAACTATGCACAACACAATCACAGGCCCCATTCCAGATAAGTGGGAAATATTTGTATTCAAGGTACAAATGTGTGCACCTCGGTCATAAGAATTTCGTTATCCACAGATGGCACCCTGATTTTAGCTAGACAAAGTCTAGAATCCGGACTGCAAGGTTGATTCCCAGACCTGTCTGCACGTTCGAACCACCAAGTAGAGTGTTCCTGAACTCTGTATTCCACGCTCAAATTTTTAAGATCTGATTGTGTGCAGCCAGGACTGTGGAATATTTTTTAATTCCGCAGGTGATTCTATTGGGCAAGTGTGGTTTTTTTGTTTTGTTTTGGTTTTGGTTTTTTTTTTTTGGTTTTTTTTTTTTTTTTTTTTTTTTTTTTTTTTTTTTTTTTTTTTTTTTTTGTTTTGTTTTGTTTTGTTTTTTTTTGTTTTGTTTTGTTTTTGTTTTGTTTTTTGTTTTGTTTTGTTTTTGTGGTAACCAGAGGAGGACAGCAACCTCACTAACTGCTGAATACACACATCTCCTGTTAACAGGGGAAAAAAAAAAAAAAAACCTCTAGTGGTCATTTTCGCTGACAGGGGAACATTGGTGCTAAGTAGCTTGTATAAGACTGCACAGCCAACGAAGGCAAGGCAACCATAAATCTTCGGTTTGGAGGTGCAACAAGCATTGAGAAGTTTCAGGCCTGGTGCTCATCTAGCGCTTATTTAGTACTGTCCTTGTGGGAAATGTTGATGAAATAGAATGGGTACTCCAAATGCCAAGCACCACTGCATTCAGGATCTGGAATGTAAAATTCATGAGAGCATGCCCTAGCCTTGCTTTTGGTTTGGGTTGTATGCCCAGCTTCAGGAATGTGACAGGGACCTAATACTTATTGAAGGAACTGCTGATTGAATAATGACAAAGGATATGGAATTATTTGACCATGTGTATTATCAATCTTCACCCATCAATAGCTAAATTAGAATCATAAAAACAAAAACTTGAGGATTGAAACTACCCAGTTACAGTATTAAATCTCATTATTTTTATCCACTTTGCCAATTGAAAGCATACGAAAATAAAAAAAAAAATTCTCTTACCCTCTTTTGTCTAATATCCTAAAGCACTTTCTTTTGTTGCTTTCATTGTGGCTAATGAACAACTTCTGTGCTAACCGAAGTTTGTTGAACTCTTGACCACTAGATGAAAAGGAAGCATTATAGGTTGCCTTATTTGTATTGCAAAGCTTGAATGTTTCCTCTGCAGGAGACAGGGGTGTATGAGGGAGAGATGGACTGAGAGACAGAGTGAAGGTGGGGTGGGGGCCAGAAAGACTGACTGATTCTAGGAAAGAGCTCTTTGCTAGGTATTTGGGTATTTGATTTATTAGAGCTTGCTCAAAGGAGACTCTTAAGAGAAGGCTCCATCACATATGAACTAACAGAAGGACTGTGTTCCTTACGCAGCCCAGTAACCAGCCCAGTGACCAGCCCAGAGACAGCAGAGCACTCAGCAGGCAGAAAGCACCAGAGGCAGAAGAGCAGGCTTTTGGTCTTCCCAAAGTGGTTGCTGGCTAGAATTTTTAAAATGTGTGCATAGGGGTACATTATTTATGTGTCTTGTGGTGTGAACCATTAGGTTTTATTATGGTAGGATATGTTAAGTGTAGGGTTTGTGAAATGAACACATGGGTTATGGAGCAAGCCACCCAAGAGGATGGAACTTTTACAAGGAAAAAAAAAAAAAAGTACTGGCCAAGAATGCAGGCAAAGAAGCCTACTATGCTGGTGGTGGAAATTTAAATTAGTATAGCTTTGTAGGACTGTTTTAGTTAGAATTTTATTGTTGTGAAGAGACACCAGGACCACAGCAACTCTTACAAAGGAAAACATTTAATTAGGGCAGATTTAGTTTCAGAGGTTCACTCCACTATACTTATGATGAGAAGCATGGTGGCATGCAGGCAAACGGAGAGTGCTAGAGAAGGAGATGAGAGTTCTGATCTCATCATGATCTGCAGGCAGCAGGAATGAAGACTGTGAGCCACACTGGGCATAGCTTGAGCATCTGAGACCTCAAAGCCCACCCCACAGTGACACTTCCTCCAACAACCCAACAATGCTATCCCTACTCCAATAAGATCACACATCCTAGTAATGTGTTAATGTTCTGCTTTCCTCAGCCTCAAGCTCCCAGAATAACAACTCAGATTCAAAATATATTTGCGAATACCTAGGCCATGTGGCTAGGCTTGTTCCCTAACTAGTAACTTAAAATAAACCTTTTCTGCTCATCTACATTCTGCTACATGACTGCTTTCCTCTACTGAGGTACCATGTGTCTGTTCTCCTCACATCTTCCTCTGCAACTCTTCCCACTTCCCTCTATCCCAGAATTCTTTCTGCCTACTGAATGTCCCACTTTCTATTCTATACTTTCTACAAGCCAATGGTTTGGTTTGGTTTGGTTTTAATTGACAGGTGAAGTATCCATATAATACACAAGATATTCTCTCTACCATCATGCCACTCCCTATAAGCCAAGCATTCCCACAAATAAGTGTATGGGGACCATCCCTATTCAAACAACCACAAGGAGTTAGTATAGGAGTGCCATGAAAATTAAAAGGTGGACTACCAAACTATATGACCAAATTAGATTTTTTTTCCTGTGCATCCCTGAGGGAATAAATTCAGATTACAACAATGTGAATGTCATGTTAATCAAGGCAATATCCATAATTTTGCAGACACAGAACTGGCCTAGCTGCCCAAGAGAAGAATTAATAAAGAAAGTATGACACATTCATGATGGAATATGAAGAAGAAAATCATGTCATGTCATTTGCACAGAGTAGAAGGACCTGGGAATCATGTCAAGTACCGCATTTTCTCTCATTCGTGGGGGACCATTGAAGTGGACTAAGAGGAAAGAGTTCTGTGGGGAGCAGAGGTCAGAGAGAGGGTGATTTAAGTAAATACAAGCATTCATTCAGGAATGAAAACCTTACGGAGAAACCTGTTAATTTCCATAATTAAAAATGACTTGCCTTATCAAATACTACAAGATCAAAAATTGACAAATTATAGCGGGAATCTGACAGTATTGGATAAGATTTGTTCTTAAAGAAAATACAGTAATTTTGATCTTGTCACTAAGAATCCTTAGATCATATATGCTGTGTATAACAAAGTGTAGCAGATCAACTGGTAGCAAACAAAAGAACAAACAACAGTCTGCATACATGGTAAAAGCAATATCTTATGCATATTGTATGGACATAAATAATAGATTCCTTTCAATATACTCACAATAATCAATGCAATTTCCTGTTGCATCAACTTATAGTACCTGTCTTATGGTTTGTAGCGCTGTGAAGAGACACCGTGGTCATAGCAACTCTTATAAAGGAAAACATTTAATTGAGACTGGCTTACAGGTTCAGAAGTTTAGTCCATTATCATCATGGCAGAAAGCATGGCAGTATGCAGGCAGACATGGTACTTGAGAGTTCTACATCTGGGTCCATAGGCAGCAGGGAAAAGAATGCCACACTAAGAACAGCTTGAGCATAGGAGACCTCAAAGCCCACCCCAACAGTGACACACTACTCCAACAAGGCCACACCTCCTAATAATGCCACTCCCTAATGACCAAGCATTCAAACACATAAGTCTTTGGGGGCCATCCTAATTCAAACCACCACAGCACCTGACCGTCATCCGAGATGTTAAGGAGATAGGTTGGTGAGTAAGAGCACATGCTGCCCAAGTTCTAATCCCCAGCACCCAAGTAAAAAGACAGATAACCACTGCCCCCAGAGGCATTGCAGGGGTTCCTGCTATATCACATGTCTGTCAGTAGGTGGCAGAGAGGAAAGAGGCTATGTTCTGACCTGTGAACATCTGAATGAATAGCCTAACACTCCTTGGAAAAAGGAGAGCCTGAGATGACCACCAGTCCTGCACCACACAGGCTTCAGGAGGCAGGCCTTGACCAACATGTCCCCTGCTTAACATAATGTATAACCTAGGCACCACTAAGAAAAGTAAGTAAGTGGTGGAGAAAACTGGAAGAGAAAGAAACAGAAGAATATGGGTACAATGAAGAGAAGCAGAACTGGAGACTTGAAGGTAGGGAGGAACAACCTGATGTGAGTAGCTGGTGATGCCACCTGGCACCTTCATTGGGTTCTGCCACTGGGGGCCATGTTTGAATCCATGGCCCTATAGCATCTTGGGTCTGTTATCACCAAAGACCAGGCGATGCCCCTGGTCTGGGATGCTGCCCAGGAGCATGTTCATGTCTGAGAGCTATGCAGAACCGGCCCCACTCCTCACCTGGGCATTGTGGATGAGCTGACCCTGCCTACTAGTCAGCTAATAGTACTTGGGAAAACAGTCTCTGCACAGTGCAGGAGATGAAGGTGAACTAGCCCCGGGGGTATGATCAGAGGAGAGCAAGCCCTGCCGCTTGACTCCCATGAGGTGGCAAGGTCAGGGAAGAGATCCTTTCCTCTTCCTCACCCCTGATCACCTGTGGCAGGTGGAAGACCTGGCACTGGGGTCATGAGAGCAGGAGAGCCGTCTTTGCTCCTTACCAGCTACAGCACTCACAAGATTGGGCCCTGTACCTCATCTGGGCAGCACCTCCTGGTGCTTATCCTGGTAGTGTGCACATGGGTGAGCCAGTATGAGGGCATAAATCATGAGAAAGATAACCCCATCTCTTGTCTGCCATGTGGTGGCACAGGCAAAGGAGAGACTCCCTTTACCTCTCACCCCTTGCCACCTGCAGAAGACAGGAGACCTAACTTGGAAGTCATCAGAGTGGGAGAGCTAGTTCTGTCCCTCACCTACTGCAGCACTTGGGAGAACAGGTCCTGCACCACAGTAGCACTGGCCCTGGGTATAGGGGTTACAGGTGAGCAGGCCCTAGGGTGTGAGACCACAGGAGAGTGACTCCTGCTTCTTGTCAGTTGTGTAGTGGTGTAGACTAGGGAGAGACACCCTCCTCCTTTCCCTCATTCCTTGCCACCTATGGCAGGTGGGAGAGCTGGCCTCAGGATTATGAAAGTGTGAGAACTGACCATGTCCCTCACTGGCTGAAACACTCAGAACAAAGGGCTGCATCTCACCTGGGCAGCAGGGTAGAGTTGGCCCTGGTTGCAGGGCTTGGTGGTGAAAAGGGTCTAGGGGCATGAGAGCAGAAGAGCCAGTAGGCTGACCAGCTCAGGACCTCTCAGTTCCAATTCCAGGACTTTGAATTGGCCCACCCCAACATTTATCTTGTCAATGAACTGCTGGAGTTCAGGAAGGGGCTGGTCCCGCAGATCCAAAACTACAGGAGCTCCATCACACAGGGCAACAACAGGATATACAAGAGGAGTCCAGGTGAGGTTCCAGTATTGGTAGAGTAGGAGAAACCAGAGGCTTCATACATTGCAAAGAACATTTACAAGCAAAAGTGTGGGCAAAAGGGTATACTGTGGGACACACTGTGACACACTACAGCTTCCACGATGAGAGTTTTTTTCCCCCTTTCTTGGCAGGAGTTTACAAAAATGAAGGTTAGGTATAAAGAGAGGAGAAGATGAGTGGGATTGGGGTGCGTGATGTAAAATTCACAAAGAACTAGAATAAAGTTAAAAAAAAAAAAAAAGACAGATAACCTAAGGTACTGAGCAGTGGAGACATGCAGATTCCAGAGGATCACTTTTCAGCCAATCTAGCCAAAATAGTGAGCTGGGAGTTCAGTTAGAGTCTCTGTCTGCTTAAAGGCAATAAAGCAAATAATTGAGGGGAAAAAATAGAGGAAGACACTGTGTCTTCCTCTGTCCTCCTTATACTCATACATGTACACTTAACCTGGACTCAGACATACACCGTGGAACAAGTGGAGAACAGTATATCAGGAATGGAAAACAAACAAACTCAGAAATGGACAGAAATAAAACTAAGAAAGTCTGAACACCGTTAACATATGAAGTGTTTCAATAAGGGAGGAGCTCAAGACATAAATAATATATTCAATTAATTGTCTCAGTAAATATTCCCAATTTAGAGAAAGCATGCACATTCTGGAGGCATTTGTTTCAGAACACCAATCAGACAAGAGACAAATGTCCTTGTCAGATAGTTACCCAACTAACCATACAGAATGCAGAAGCAAGAGAAGCACAAAGTCACATGTAAAAAGAAAACCTATCAGAACTATCGACAATGTCGCAACAGAAACTCCATAAGTGAGGGGCAGATGATGTATTACTGCTTCCCACATCTGTCATCAGTCAAGACAGTTCCACACATCAGTCTGCCAAGGCGAGTCTTCTGCTGAGAATGGTGAATTCCTCCGAAGTGGCTCTAGGTTGTGTCAATCTGAAAATAAAAGCTAACCAGGCTCCAAAAGACAATTAGTTGTCAACCTAGATTACTGTAACCAGCAATCCAGAAAAATGATTTGTCATCATTAAAGAAGAAAGGAAAACTTTCCATAATAACAAAAAACTTAAGAAATGTATTGCCTGTCACCCGGGATGTTGGCCTTGAACTCATGCACAATCCTGCCCCAGCCACGAGCAGGGGGAGGGGGGAGGGAACAGGGTTTTTTTTTTTTTTTTTCGTTCTGTTTTTCTCAGAGGGGAAACTGGGAGAGGAGATATCATTTGACATGTAAATAAAGAAAATATCTAATAAAAAAAGAAAGAAAGAAATGTATTGCCACTAAACCAGCCCTACAAGGATACTTGAGAGGGCAAAGGAAATGACATAGTTCTGTAAACCCAGTACTAAGGTGGATGGACAAGGTAGGAAAGAGGCAAATCCCTGGAACTTCATAACCAGACAGTCTTGCCAAACCTGTGGGCTCCCATTTCATGAAAGACCTTGACTCAAAAATAAAATGGAGAGTCACTGTGAAACACATCTGCTATCACAGCCTCTAGCCTCCATAAGCACACACATACACACACATACACACACACACACACACACACCATACTTATAGACATACACACACACCCAAAAGAAGATATGTAAAGGAATCCATTCGGTCGACAATAAAGATAAACACATTCATGGCTCTATACAAAAGAATAAAAGAAGAAAGAAGTAAAAACAATAAAATAATAGAAATTAATACACACCTTTCAACAGTAACTGAATGTTAATAGACCAATCAGAAGACAGACTAGCATGCTGGACAGAAAAAAAAATCTAACTAATTGTTGCCTTAGAGACTCATCTTGCCATCAAAACCAATCACAGCCAAATTGGGAAAAGTTGGAAAAGTTATTCGAAGGAAACAGAAGTAGAATTCAAGGAAGGGGTGGCTACTATTTAAGATGAAATAGACTCCAAAACAAAACTTAAAAATGATCAAAAGAGATTTTTAAACTTGGTCACTTTGCACCAATTCATTAAGAGAACATTACAACTCTAAACATGCACCCATGAGTAGAAAAGAAGTTTCAGCAAGTATAGGAAAATTGAAAGGGTTTCTTGTCTTTATCTGGTGACAATAGGATAAAACTAGAAATCTTCATCAAGATAGAAGCTCAAGGAGATTTATGGATGAACGATGTATCAAATAAATAAAACAGAAATTATTAAAAATTCTCAGAACATAAAGCAAGTGAAAATGCAATGTCCATGCTGTGAGGTACAAGGAAAGCAGGCTGCCCTTGTTAGAGTTAGTGTTGCTGAGATAAGACTCCATGAGCAAAAGCACGTTCAAAGAGAAGGGTTTATTTGACTTACACTTCCATATTGCAGTTCATCCCCAAAGGAAGTCAGGACAAAAACTCAAGCAGGGCACAGCTCTAGAGGCAGGAGCTCATGCAGAGGCCGTGGAGGGGCACCGATTACTGGCTTGCTCCACAAGGCTTGCTCGGACAGCTTTCTTTTCTTTTCTTTTTGAATGTGAAGAAAATGCATTTTTATTCACAAAATATGTTGACACAGAAGTATTATAATAAGTTAAAAGATATTATAGATTATACCACGCTGTAGGACACTAATGAATGTGGTTCTAAATCCTAGCAACACATAAATGCAGACGTTCAGTTAGAAATATCTTTTATGGTTGTCATCAAAATAAAAATGGTTAGAAAGCTCCAATAAATGCTACAAACCAAAAATTCTCTTCAGAAAAAGCAAATAGATGAGAAATGCCATGAACACTCCAAATAGGGTTTTCACAGTAAAACCCTATTGCTGAAGATAGGATGTTCTTTGGCTGCAGGACATAGAGAAATCAAGTTTTAAATGGCTGAGTAAGTTCATTCCTGCTGGATAGCTTTCTTTGTGCTGGAAAATGCTGAGCAGCTTGCTGGGGAGAAAACCCATCAGGCCTACTCAACGAAAGACCCTCACTGCAACAATACCAACATCCCAGGGCAAAGATGACCACTAATGCAACGGCCACATGACTGTTGGAGGGTAACTGATGACTTTTTTGATAGAATTTGAACCCTGCTCCTCAAGAGGGAATTCCAAGCTAGGTGATGTAATCCTTGTCAAAAATGCCTATCTGGGGAGAACATAGGCCTTGGTGAGAGAATCCATTATTGCTATTTTGCTAAATGAACTGGTTGTCAAGTTACCTTCTCAATATCTGTTCATATTTTTATAGTCACAAACTGCTCTCAACCTTGGTCAGGGAAGACACATTCTGAATTGGACAAAAGTCAATGCAGAGGTGCAGTCAAATGGCAGAGAAGGTACTAGGCCCTCATCACTAAATAGGATATTTTTATCAAGTACCCAGTGCTCAGGGAACAACATGGAAGAAGCTGAAAGAGTGTGAAAACTGATGGAGAATAGAGAAGGCTGTGGAATACTGCCTTCTGGCCACGCACAAAATGCAAGTCTAAGTGGATCAAAAACATTGAATTGGATACACTAAATCTAATAGAAGAGAAAGTGGGAAATGGCCTTGAACACAGGAGACAATTTCATGAGCACCAATGGCTCAGGTTCTAAAATCAACAATTGATTAACAAGACCTCATGAAACTGAAAAGCTTCTGTAAGGCAAAGGACAATGTCAAGAGGACAAAACAGCAGCCTACATATTGGGAAAAGATCTCCACTAACACTACACCCAACAGAATGCTAATATCCAAAATGTGTAAAGATATCAAGAAGGTAGAAACCAACACACCAGATAACCTAATTAAAAAATGGGGTACAGAGTTAAACAGAATTCGCAACAGAGGAATCTTGAATGGTTGAGAAGCACTTAAAGAATGTTGAATATCCTCAGTCATCAGGGAAATGCAATTCAAAACAACACAGAGATTCCATCTTAAAACCACCATAATGGAGCTCTGCAGCCACTCCCACAACACCCAGAGGAAGCTCCACTCCCAGGTGCTCTGACACACTCTGGATTAGAGGTAAGCAGGAACCAACATCTGTCCCAACACTGGGAGTAGCTGGGACCAGCGGGACCAGGCACACAGGAACTCCCCCAGCCCAGTGACTCCAGTTCCTTCCAGTCTGTCTGGGCTGGGGTCCAGAGCAGACCTTGGGCGCAAGCTCTGCAGCCAGTCCCACAACACACAGAGAAAGCCACACTCCCAGGCGACCTTACAATCCCAGGATCGCAGGATCACAGAATCACAGGATCACAGAATCACAGGATCACAGAGACAGCTTGACTCTGAGAAGTTCTGACACAACCAGG
>NW_022196912.1:52108503-52108914 GCF_008632895.1 Mastomys coucha | reverse complement strand
CAGATCTAAAATCACTTATCAGGATGATGATACAGGACCTTAAGAAAGACATAAATAGCACTCTCAAATAAATACAGGAGAACACAGGTAAAGAACTAGAAGCTCTTAAAGAGGAAACACAAAAATTCCCTTAAAGAACTACAGGAAAACACAATCAAACAGGTGAAGGAAATGATCAAAACTATCCAGAATCTAAAAATGGAAATAGAAACAATAAATAAATCAGAAAGAGAGACAATCCTGGAGATACAAAACCTAGGAAAGAAATCAGGAGCCATAAAATCAAGCATCACCATCAGAATGCAAGAGATAGAAGAGAGAATCTCAGGTGCAGAGGATACAATAGAAAACATTGACACAACAGTCAAAGAAAATGCAAAAAGCAAAATGCTTCTAACCCAAAACATCCAG
>NW_022196912.1:52079965-52107330 GCF_008632895.1 Mastomys coucha | reverse complement strand
TGTCAGCTTGTATGTTTGTGACAGTGTCTAGCTGTGTACAACATAAGGGTCTTGAAATCTTGCTTCTCAATCTCAGCCTCTCTATTAGTAGTACTGTTTATTTCATGTTTTTACACTGTACTATGGTTTTCAGAACAGCTTATGTATTTCAAAAGTATTTATATACCCAAAAGTAACATAGACGATTAACTAGGGATGTGGCTTGTAAGAGAACAACAAAGTGAGACTGAATACTTTGCTTGACATTTGTAACTCTTGTATCAAGTTTGAAGAAGAGGACTTTATAAGTTAGTCTTTCTCTGAGATGAATGCTTTTCCAAATTATCACAGCTAATGAACCAAATTCTTACCCTCACCTAATGTCCGTGCCACCCTCCAAGCAGAACCATTGTTCACTGAAGCAGTTGGTGAATAACTTTATGGATAGAACATCTTAATACTTTCACCATTTCATAAATGAATGTAGCCTGTTCTCTGTGGGCTGAGAATGAAGTCACTCATTCAAGTCAAATGGCTTTTTGGGAAAAGTGGGAAGTCTGTATCCAAAAATTGAGCCTACAATTCATTTCTTGGTGCAGCAGAACTATCAACTCTCAGCTTAGCTACGATGGAGGTAAAATCCTTTGGTGATGTGAGGGTCATTGAAATACAGCCTTATTACAATGAAACCCAATGTCTAAAAATTGTTCTTATTTTAGGCTTGTACCACAGTAAGAGCCAAGATTTTAAACTCTACTAAATACAAAACAAACAAAAAGACTTTATATATTTATGTTCATCTAAGAAAATACTAGTAGTGATGTATTATTTTTAAGTATACAGCTAATGTTTGGAGTTATTTAAAATTTATATTGAGAAAAATGTATTTTCAGTTTTGCTGTAGACGAGCATCTACATAAGACTGTTGAATTGATTGTTGTTTTATATCAAACAACTTTTATAATATTAATTTTATTATTATAATATTTTATAAATTTTAAGTAATATGACAAAAAAGATATTGTAGGTATTGAAGGGGGGTCTATGGGAAGAGTGGTGGTACAAAAGGGGAACAAGAACGTGATTCAATTCTATTTACTTAAAATATATTTTTAAAAGTTAACAAATTCAGATAAATTGAAATCATGTAACTTTTCTCATCATAATGCAATAAAAGTTTAAAAAAAAACAAAAACAAACAAACAAACGAAAAAAACCCACCATAATGGCTAAGATCAAAAACCAAAAGTCACCATATGCTAGCAAGAATGTAGAGCAAGGGGAACACTCCTTCATTGCTGATGGGAGTGCAAACTTGTATAACCACTCTGGAAATCAATCTGGCAGTTTCTCAGAAAATTGGAAATACTTCTACCTCAAGATCCAGCTATACTACTCCTGGGCATATACCTAAAAGATACTCTACCATACCATGAGTATGTGTGCTCCTCTATGTTGATAGCAACTTTATTCATCATAGCAAAAAACTGAAAACAACACAAATACCCTCAAACCAAAGAATAGATAAAGAAAATGTAATTTATTTGTAATGGAATACTATTCAGCTATTATAAACAAGGACATCATGAATTTTGCAAGTAAGTGAATAGTACTAGAAAATTGCATCCTGAGTGGAGTAGTCCAGACCCAAAAGGACATGCATGGTACGTACTTCCTTATAAGTAGATATTAGGATACTCCCTCTATACCCCACAGACCCAAGGAGCTAAACAAGAATGAAGGCCCAAACAAGGACACTTGAACCTCACTTAAGAAGGGGAATAAAACTGTCATAGGAGGCAGATGGAGGGAAAGAAGTGGGTGGGAAAAGGGATGGAGAAGGCAGTATCAAGTGGTAGAGAGACAGGAGAGAGGGCCAGAGGGCCATGAGAACGAATGGAAATCTACAACTGTCAGGGGTAGAGAGATGGGTGGCATCTCGAAGACATGACAGAGACATGAGATGAGGAAGGCTACCAGGAGGCTATGGGGGTGACTTTAGCTTGATTTCTTACAAAGCTAGAGACCACCTAACTAGAGGTGGTGCTACCCAAAATGGTCTGAGGCCTTCCATACTAATCACTAAGAAAATGCCCTTCCATCCTGCCTATCGCCAGATCTTATGGAGGTGTTTTCTTAATTGAGGCTCCCTCCTCTCCTGTGACTCTAGCTTGTATCAAGTTGACAAAACATTAGCCAGCACACAGCCCTATGAAGAAAGTTACAGGTGTGTGCATTTAAAAACAATCATATCTTATACTTACCAAGTCCAAGATCGGTAGATAGAAAAAAATCATAAAGATTAAGGCAGTAATTAATTTAAAGTCAACAGAAAGCAGTATATGAAGAATCAATGAAACACGGAGTTGTTTCTTTGAAAAGCTAAACAAACCTGTCAAAGTAACCAAAAGAAACATAAAGAAGGTCCAAATTAATAAAACTAGAAGTGAAAAAGAAAATATTACCATAGATACCAATGAAATTTAGAAATTTGTTTAGACATACCTAAAACTTTTATTTTTTAGTAAGTGAAACAATCTGGAATAAAAGAAAGAATTCCTAAATGCATGTGGCCTCACAAAAATAAGCCAAGATGAGATAAATAATTCAAACAAATCAATAACAAATCGTGAGGTTGAAACTGTAATTTAAAAAAGAAACCTCCTGCCCACCAACTAAATATTGAAGGCCAGATGGACTTGCTGCTGCATTCTGTAGAACTTTAAAGAGTTAATAGCAAAATCCTCACTGTATTCTGTAGAACACAAATTAACGCACCACTACCAAGCCTTAAACAACAACCACCACAACAACAAAACCATTAATTACCCCAGTACCGAAACTGGGTAAAGATACAATAAAAAGTAAGAAAACTAAAGGTCTAAACTAAAGGCAAACATGGATTCAATAAATTTACCCATTAAAAAAAGGATAATTTATCATGATGAAGACTGCTTCATTCTAAGGGTGCCGTGGTGTAAAATAAGGAAATAAATAAATGTGAATGGTTACAAGTGAACTCAAGGACAGAAATCATATAATCACCTCAAAAGATATATAAATATCCAATGTTCCTTCTAAACAAAGGGTATAAGAAAGAAACCAAAGCAAAACAGTAGCAGAAGGACTATATCCTAACATAGTGAAGGCTATGTGTGACAACCTCATAAGCCACAATGCAGTAATGGTGAAAAACTCAAAGCATTTCAACTCAAATAAGCACCCAGACAATGATGGTCATCTTATCTTGAACAAGAAAAGACCAAGGAATAAAATAGATACAAAAAGAAAAAGGAAAGGTCCATGTATCCTTACTCGGGAATAATATGATTTTATACATAAGCAAACTTAAACATTCTACCAGAAACACTTAGATCTGATAGAAAGTTTGCAAAGTGGTAGTATTCAAAATTTACATAAATCTAACCAAAGAAATAAAGATTATGTAGGTGCCAACAGACATGGTCAGTCATGGCTGCATTGTCCTTTAGACTATGCCACACTGGGCCTCCCTCCAGTGCCTGCTATCCTCAATGCCTGGAGCTCCCTTTGGCAGGAAGTCTATGTTCTACCAGTATCTTTTCTACTTAGGTTTCACCCTTAAAGCTGCAGGCATTGGTCTTTCAGATCCTTCTCTCAAGAAAATTGACCCTGCCCACTTTGCTAGCTTCATCAGCATTTTTCTGGGTCTTTGAAGTAAGCCCTAGTAACTCTTTTACTCTTAAGTTCTGTATTCCTACAGTATTGGCATCACACAGAGAAACTAAGTTCTGTTGCCACCTTTTTCAGGTATCTAGATTCCCTTTTCCCACAGGTGTGGCAATATCTGGCACAGCTAAGCCCCGAGAAACAACCCTTGGCTGTCATGACCAAGCAGGGGCTCACTGCCATGGCATTGTCTGTTCACTTTTTGATCAGACACTCCTCTCTTGAAGAGAAAAACACTTCAAACGAATTTACATTTAATGCAATACAGAGTTGATAGTTACAAAGTTGATAGTCTTGCCTTCAAGACACATTTCCGATTGCCCTAGAATAAGGACCTACTAGCACTAATCTTTGCCAGTTATAGCAGTTCTGTCTGCCCCATCTTGTGAGCAAGTTTCTATATACTCTTTTTCTTGCCAAACTGCAGTTTCCTATCGGCTTCACATTTTCCCCACCATTCTCACCATAAACCATACTGAAAGCACTGATCAGTAATCATCCATTATCTGAGTGTTATCTTGAATTTCTTCTGCCAAACTAATTAGTCCATTGCTCTGAATTCATCTTCAAGAGAGTGTCAGAGCATGGCTTAAATGTGTTCACTTTCCCAAAATGTAACAACAACAACAACAAAAATAGCCTCTAATCCAATTGCTAATACAGGTCATCTTTCCATTTGAAACTCTATAAGCAGAGTCTGTTGAGGAGGTTTTGTCTTTTAGGGTCTGTCATATTGCTAAGTGTGGGCCCCCCAAGACCTGGAGTCTGCACTTAGCCCCTGGGACCCTGCACCCAGGTTAATTCTGATTGGTGAACAAAGATACTGATAGCCAATAGCTGGACAGAAGAGACATAGGTGGGGTTGAGGTCTCAGGGGCTTTGGGAGAGAGGACCATGAGGAGGAAAGGAGAAGAAAGAAGCCACCATGGAATAGAAGAACATGCAGGAGGGCGAGGAGAGCCTCCATGGGATAGCTTAAGTCATAAAAATGTAGTCCGGCCATGTAGGCTGGTCAATTAGAGTTAAGAGCAGCCCAGATGGATCATAATAAACAGTAAGTGATAATTTGGGGTTATCAATGGGAAAGCAGATTCTAGCAGCATAGAGGATAGGGCGCTGCCCAACTATTGTGGTGCCTAAGGCTATTTAAAAATATAAGGCTGTGTGTATCTTTCATCCAGCAACATAAAGAATAGTCTAAGGTGGGAAAGAAGCCATGCCATGATTTTTAATATTTATTACTACAATACTCTTTTAATGTTTGAGTGTTGGGTCATGGTGAGAGCACAGTTGGCTGAAGAAGTTAGAAGAGGACATCAGATCCTCTGGATCTCTTATCAATGGTTACAAGCAACCCAAAGTGGGTGTTGGTTGGGAGCTGAACCCAAAGTGTGCTGCAAAAACGGTACACACTCCTAATTGATAAACCATCTCTTCAGCTCTGCATTGTCTTTACTATCCACACTTGTTAAGTGAAGTAAGCTCTGCTTTCTGCACATAGCAGACTAAGGCTTCTCTAGCCCACAACTTTAAACATCCCCACATTCTTCCCAAAAAGCAATAGGGGTTGAGATTAGGAGGATCTCAGAGAAAACCCTACACTGAAGAAGCATTTTCTGCATTGCGTTCCCTGTTGCAGGGACTAAACATCTGACAGAATCCACCCAGTGGAGGGCTATTTTATTTTTATTTATTTTAGTCAGGGAATACACTCTACCATGATAGGAGACACATGGGAGCTGGGGCTTCTCTGTCCATATCAGTAGGAACCACAGTAGCTGAGGATGCTCTGTCCAAGGCAGAAGGAACTTACCATATGGCTTGTCACAGTACAACTGACCATGAAGCATAACAGATGGAAGCCAGAAGTTGATGTGACCTTCCAGGGTACATCAGCAGCAACCCACTTCAGCACATTAGACCTTAGTCATGTAAGTTCCCCATCCTCCCAAAACACTGCTACCAATTGATGACAAGGTGTTCAAACACATGAGCCTTTGAGGGACATTTCAAAGGGAAACCATGGCACTGCTGGAACCTCTAAGTATCCTGTAGAAATTAAGATTTGTTTTTAATCTTGAATGATGCTTCACACGTCATCACCACATATTATAAATTAGTTTTCCTCCAAATATTTCTGTTTGTTCATTTTGTTTTCTGATTCAACATCTTCTCTTCCCTTTTTTGTAACATTTATTTTAAAACTCATATGTCCTGGGCCCTAGGTTCAATTCCAAGCACATAAAATAAATAAATCATCTAGAAATTTCTGACATAAGACAAAGGAAAGCCTACAATTCTTCTTGAATACAAGTCTTAAATAAATAAATAAATAAATAAATAAATAAATAAATAGCTTGAAATTGAGCCCTCTCTTCATGATGAAATATTCTCAAGAATTGCACAGTGACTCAATTTTTAATGGTCTTTGTTGTTGAAATTGGAAAAAGCTTTTTCAAGTCTCAAACATGTTCAATTAGGTTTTTCAAAGAACCTTAGCACAACACAGAGACATCATTATTCCTTTTTAAAAGGCAAACATATTTTTATTTCACCAGTAATTTGCCCTGACTTAATAATGGCTGAGGCCATCATGTTGCAACATTCTAAGAATCACTATGCCCGGAAAATACAATGTGCATTTCAACCTCCTGAAAACGGGTAGCACAGTAGAATAGAGGAAGACTTCTGCTTATTTGTTTCCTCTTATCTAATGTTAGAAGATAGAGGTGAAAGCTTCCACCTATCTACCTATCATCTGTCTATCATCTATCTATCATCTAGCTAGCTAGCTGTCATCTATCATCTACCTATCACCTATCAATCTATCTCTGTGTGTGAGTGTGTATGTGTCTGTGTTTTAAGTTTTGCATTAAAAACACAAAGATTACATATACTTCTAAATGGCATGTTTGAGATCTTTCCAGGGAAAATTTTGCTTTTCCTTCTGGTAAAAGCTATTCACTGAGCTAACATCTTAAAACTGGAAAGAAAGAAGAGAAAAAACGAAAGAACTTCAATACTACCATGTTTGGAGTGGAAATTTCTCTCTGTGGGTAAAGGCAGAGTTTGTACACATTATAAATAAGCAATTAAAGTGTGACTCAACTGGAGCTTGTTGTGGAGGGACAAGTGATCTCCTCTTCATGAATGGAAACTGTTTCCTTAGAATGGTGCAGTTATTTTGAAAGTACAAATTATATTAATAGGTGATGGAGAACTGAAATGACATGCTTCAAAGTTGCAAATCCTTCCCCATTGTGATCTTTAGAAATGGTTTCTGTGATTGACACTTGAATGGAATGACATTGAAGAATTTCATTGTATTGTCCTTGCAGAGAGAATTTTGTTAATTCAAAGTTTTCTTGCATGCCACGATTGGCATTCAAATTTTTGATTGTGCTGTTGCCAAAAAGCTAAACAGTATAGCACAGAAACAAGTGAATAGAAATGAATATGAAATTTTTACATCTTACTACAGTTTTCTGTGACATTCATACTTGCACCATGAAGATCCTATTTTTCTTGATTGTTCATTATGCACCCACAACTTATTAGGCTCCCAGAATGCAATGAAAACAGCATCACCAAAGTCTCCTCCATGGATTTTGACTGTCACTCCATTAACACATATTTAAGATTCATTGTCCAACCAGCAAGATGACTTAATGGCTAAAGGTCCTTGTTGCCAAGGCGGACAACCTGAGTTCACTTCCCAAAGCCCACATGAAAGGAAAGAACCAATTCCCTCAAGCTGTCCTCTCACTTCAATCCCTGAGATACACAAACCCACATGCAGACACCTATGTACACAAACAAATAAGTGAAATTTGTTGTTTATTACCTCATTATTTCAGTGACTCCCAAAGAAAGGTATGTGCATCCTGGATGTTATGTAAAATAACTCGTTAGGATGTAATTACACAAACAAGGTACTAAGGCTTCTACTCATATTGACATCGCCTTTCATCCCTTCTAGACCTTAATATTGTGAGTTCTGCTGTGTATTAAAACTAGTATCTTAGTTTCATTTCCTATTGCTGTGATAAGACACCGAGAGAGGTAATTTAAGGGGAAAGAGTTTATTTTAGCTGAGAGTTCAAAGCACAGTCCATCATGGCAGGGAAGCCAAGACAGCAGGAACTTAAAGCAGCTGGTCACACTTAGGTCCACACTTGGAAGAAGCGCACAATGACCACATACTATAGCTCAGTTCCCTTTCTGTTTATGCAGCCTAGGATATCCCTGAGGAAATGGTGCTATTCAGGATGGGTGGGTCATGCTACCACAGTTAACCAAGAGTATCCTTCACCGACATTATCAGAGGCTTAATCATTCTTATGGCCCTTCACAGGTCTGTCAGATGGGTGTCAAGGTGCCAAGTAATACAAGCCATTCTATCTAGTCCAGAGGCACATATGGGCTTGGCTTCTGTCTACTACTGTGGAGGATGGGAAGGACTGAGTTGCTACCACCTCTTGCCACTGTAGTCATATAATCAAGTCTTTAGACTGTCTCCTCGAATCCTACCACACACACATGCTGAACTGCAGACCTACTCATTTGCTGATTGTGGAAGGGCATGGGACACTCAGGATACATGTAGTAGGCCTTCATTAGCACCTTAGTTCTTTGTCTTTACCTTTCTTGTTTGATGTCTGCTCCAATGGAGGCTGGAGAATGGGGGGTAGGGGTGCAGAGAGGACTGTATCTGTGTGGCTCTGCAGGCCGTCATCTCAGTTGGGATTGAGGTTTCCTCTTTTTGGAGGTGATGTTCAGACAGTCTCTTTTGAACTTGAACTTGCTTGTAAATGTAGATAACCTTGAGCTTCTAATCTTGTGTGCACTACCCAAGAGTTAAAATTTTAGGCATGTGGCACCATGCCAAGTTTATGCAGTTAGGTTAGGGTGGAGAGATGCAGGTCTGGCAATGCTTAGAACAAGTGTCCAAGTTCTCTACTTACTTCACCTTAAGGACTAAATGATGATGCCTGGGTCTTCCAATCATTTTGATTGGTGAGTCATTATTCTTCAAAGCATCTAGCTCCTCATCTGTGAATTGTAATTAATCGATACATAGAGTAGAATACAGTTATGATTAATTTTCATTAAAAGCATTTTCTAATTGATGAAATGTTGTTCAAAGACCTGGAGGCAACTTGATAACAGGCCTTTTGTATTTGCATTTTTCACAGTGATTGACAAATGGAAGGTCTTCTATAAATACATGACTAAATGAATGAGTGAGGCTCTGTGTAGAGGATCATTAACATCCTCATGAGAAAGGGCAAAATGGAGCTGAAAACATGAATATGTATGAACTAGGAAGCGCCGAGTAAGGACTTGCTCCATCCTGCCACTGGGACTTCTGAAAATAAGTTATTTTTGCTGGAAAACTTCTATTAATTGGACATAATAGCCTCATTTTTTTCCTATCCCATTTAACAATGTCACAGGATTGTTTTCAGAATAAGATATATGTGATGTGTGTGTGTGTGTGTGTGTGTGTGTGTGTGTGTGTGTGTGAGAGAGAGAGAGAGAGAGAGAGAGAGAGAGAGCTGACATCATTGTTTCTGATGGTTTTATCATATTCACAGAAATGCATTGACTGGAAGGAAAGGTCTCCCCTGGCTTACTTTCATTGCACTCCTAACACAATATTCTATCCATTATGGGCTCTTTAAAAAAAAAAAATCTTATTAATGAATGGTGGCCTTCTGTTTTTAAGGCTGTCCTTCCTTGTCAGGAAAAAAGAAGAGAAAAAAAAAGGATGGTATTTGAGGGGTTCCAACTAGTACCAACTTGTGTTCCCCCAAGCATTTTGTATCAATAAAAACTCAAAGCATGCACCAAGAAAATGCTAGGTTTATACCTGTCCAGGCAACCTACCTCCTCCCACAGAAGCGATAGGAGTTTGGCAGTTAATCAGGAAGACAGGGTTGATATTTTGTGTTCAGTTGCTGCAGTGTTGAGTTTGTCACAGTAGCATTCCTTCTTCGTGCTGTCCCTTAAAGAAAGCTCTGTGAACAGAAGCACATCTGTGATTCTACAGCATCTTAGGTGAGAAAAGGACCAGCTTTCCAGGGGCTCAGTAAACAGTGAATGATGGTGTTAACTTAAAAATGAAGACTATGTGTGTGAAATACTGAATTATACACTCAACACTTAACTAGATGAATTCAGTACATTTCCTACTTCCTTTCATTGTGAAAAAAATGAGAATGTATGTTGAATTTATTTCCAATCTTAAGCTCCTTCCTTCCTCAGATTGCAATGAAATCTCTCTCCTGTGTTTTTATATATTTGTTCTCTCTGTCTCTGTGTCTCTCTCTGTCTTTCTCTCTCTCCTTCTCTCCCTCCTTCCCTCTCATTCTCCCTTTGTTCCCTTCCTCCCTCCCTCAGCTTGTTCCTCCTTTACACACACACACACACACACACACACACACTACTAATATTAAAACATATTATTATCCAAGCTCCTGTTTTCAGAGGGCCATAATTTCATATTTTAGGAAAAAATAATTACCATATGTTTGAATATAAATGCATTTATCTATTTCTTTGAACTAACTATATTTTTCCTTCCAATTCATAGCCAAAGGAATTGTTTTATATACAAACCTGAGAGGTTACAGAATAAATTTTATATTTGAACAAAGATAAAATATTCTTCTTGAATCTGAGGGTGAGAAAATACATTTTCTGGTCTTTTTTTCTCTCTCTAAAGTCAACATAATTTCTATCTGTAGTTTCAAATAAATGTATATAGAAACAATAACAAAATATCAACCAGCAAGACCTCATCAGTTCTAAGTATGAAGAACATATCCATAGCTAGTCCTCAGCTCTGCAGAGAGACAGATCTTAGCAGGCCTAGGCCAGACATACTTCATCCCATGGTTTAGAACTTAGAAGACAGTTGGTTCCATTCTTGACCATTTTAGACTGTTTAGTCTTTTTTTTAAATGACAAGCCCAATCCCCAGGCTCACCTCATGCTTTATCTTTAGTTATAATTCACAATGCTACTTTACTCTCCTTTACTCTCAAGTTTTCCTACATTAGCAGAATGCATCTAAAATTTGCACTATACATTTCTCTAAACCACAACCTTCCAACACTACATATTTAAAATCTAGTTCCACAAAACAAACAAAAACAAACCAGTGGTTCCAGATAGAGTCCTGCCTCTCCTGTCTGCACTTATCTCACCCCTGGATATGAAATTAGGAAAGCAGAAAGCGGATGCCTCCAATTTTTCAAAGAGATTTCCAAGCAAATTGTAATCTTGTACAAAAATCCTTACTTCTGAGGATTAATAGGAGAGGGTAACCCAGAATGCAAGCCAACTACATCATATACATATTTAAAGCACAATGCAGCCACCTGCATTCGACAGTCAACATGTACTAATTTGCAAAAGGAAAGAAGAACACTGCTTTCCTTAAAACTCACCTGGAGCTGCCACTTGTCCCACACTAGAGCAGCTGATGGCTGCCATCTCTCAGGGTAGGGGGAGGCGTACTAAAGACAGAGACACAGCTGTGTCCAGCTGTTCATGTGGCCAATAAGGTCTCACTTTTTTTGACCTGTCTATCTCTTATTTGGTTCAACAAATGAAGAGTGAACTCATACAAGTAAATACTCATATTAATAATAAAAATAAAATCTCCCAAAATATTTAAATTAAAAGTGAGTGAAAGGATAAGTAAGCATTAAAAGCAATGAGTAAGAGATGAAGGGAGGCGAAACACGATACAGTAGACAGGGAGCCCTAGATAATGAGATCCTAACTAGCCAAACACTGATTTAAAATAGCTGACGATTTCAATGGAGACTCCTTACCAGGCTGGAGAGAAGTCAATCTGTTAAGAGCAGTTGATGCTCATACAGATGCTGTAATGACAGCTAGCTTCTTGTACGGCCTGGTGACCAAGCTAAGAACGTTGGGAGACAGAGTTAAAGGAGATGAATCTTTTTCTCATCAAGTGGGAGGTTGCTTAGTCTGTTGCACATTAGCTACATGTTGTAAACACATTTTGTGCTTCTAAAAATTGTTTATAATTATAAAAAAAAAAAACCGGATTTTTCTGGTCCTGAGTTAATTAAGGAAAAAAGTGACGACAAAGGCTTGGGTTACTGATTCATTGCACATCCTAAGACCCCAAGGGTATTGCGCAGGCAGATTGGTGTAATTCAACTTCCTTTCAGATGCTTTACCAAAATGGGCTCAAATAGAACTTATTCTACAGCTCAGTCTATCCATATTCATTTGCCACAGCAATGCCATGGGGATTTTTATTTTTAATTGACAGGTTTTACTGTCATCAAATATAAAGGAGTTTAGCTGTTAAAATAAAATCAAATTTGAAAATAAAATCATACAACACCTGCATCTCAGTTACCTAAAACAATTTATTTATTAACATGCCTTTATTTCTGTCCATAATGAAGCCAAGGTGACAGCTATACAGATTTTTTGTTGAATGTCACCCATCCCCAGTCTAAGTCCTGAGATGCATGCTGATAGGTGCTACCTCCACCATGGCAAAGGAAATGAAAGAGAGAACAGATGCTAAGAGAATCAGAAGTCTCCCAGCTCTTAAAGCAGGAGTATAGAAAGAGGACGGCAGACATGCACATCAATGAAGAATAACAACAGTCAGTGGAGTATACACGCTACCCTGCACTAGAGAAATATCTTCTTCTGGACTAGTAGTACCTTCGGTTACAGGCACACAAGACAACTCTTGGAGGCAACCAAGAGCTGTCAATCACCAGACATTTTACATGTACTGTGACATACCAGGCAAGGTTTTGTTTGTTTGGTTGGTTGGTTGGTTGGTTGGTTGGTTTTTAGACTGTTAGACTGTCTTTGTTGTTGTTTTAGTTTGTTTTGTCTGCTCACAGGTGTTCACCATTTGCTACACTCTCCCACTTTCTCCAGTTTCTGTTTGGTACATCCTTCCCACCAAAAAAAAAAAAAAAAAGTATCTGATCTTGGACTAGAAACTTGAAAACTGTGAGTCAGAATAAACCTTTATTCTGAATAAGCAAATTACATCAGGAAATTCACTGTAGTGGCAGAAAGCTGATACATAGACTGTTCATTCATACTGCCTTGTTGAATTAAGCCTTCTCTTTTACTAAATCTACCCATTATATTGTGACATACACTTGAGTAGTTTCTACTTATATAGTACTATAAACTTATGCTTACAAGAAGTAGATGTTTGGTGAACATATGTGTGCATTTCTAAAGCATGTACATGCACTAAGGAATGGAATCATTATATTATGGAGTGTGCATATGTTTAGTTTTAGAATATATGTCAGATAGCTTTCCAGTGTGATGAAATGAACTCCCATTCTATTATTATTATGATAGTGAAGAATCATATATGTTTGGTTCACAATTGAACCTGCTCAAAAACGAGTAAATAAGTCCAATGGACTTCTGTCAACAGTGTCAACATCATTAGCATCCTTTCATTGATCTTTTTAAGGTTGTAAGAAGCCAAAGCAGTTTTCAAGCCCACTTTATGATTTTGCCAAAATGCCTCTGTAAACAACTCATCTTTGATGTAAAGTAAGAGACCTCTTTATTGAGTAGCACTTTCTAGCACAAATGTATAATTTATAGTGGAATAAACAGCATCAAGTTGATAGCACAATAGACTATGAATTTATTGGTGAAAGAAAGCTTTCATGTTGAGAATTTGTCCCCTCGTTGTACATTACAGGACTCATGGGGCCAGAAAGACTGAGATACCTGTCCTAACATTGAGGAAAACAATGTTGGGGTTTCTACAGACACACATTCATTATTCAAAATTTTAAGTCACATAATGAGTACTTAATTTACATAAAATTGCTGTGTGTAGCTTTTGCTACCCTGCCTTAGCTCTGGGAACACACCACACTACCAGTCCCCACCCAAAGAATATTAGAGCCACAGATGACAACACAGACACACAGTTGTTTAATTTCAACTTGCCTTATTGGCACAATTGCTGTGTGCTACTTATCTCCTGCCTGGAGCAGTGTGTCCTTCTCAGTATTCTTAGCTCTGCATCTTTCTACCTGCTCTCAACTTTAGTTGCTCAGTTACATTTAGTCCTAGCTCAATGTTCCCAATCTCTGGCTCGTAGAAGCAGCCTGTGGTTATTCTTAGATCTCACATGGCTGGTCACCTTTTTTCCCTCAGAAGCATGGCATACTTGTTCTCTCTCCCTTTCTTGCAACTGCTTACCTGCGGAGAGCTGCAAGTTCTGACTATTCCTTCTGCCCAGCAATTGGCCCATGGCTTCTTTATTGATAGATCAAGAATCAATTGGGCGGTTCCTCCAGAAATTGGACATAGTTCTACCAGAGGACCCAGCTATACCACTCCTGGGCATATACCCAAAAGATACTGCAACATGCAACAAGGACACATGCTCCACCATGTTCATAGCAGCATTATTTATAATAGCCAGAACCTGGAAACAACCCAGATGTCCCTCAACAGAGGAGTGGACAAAGAAATTGTGGTACATTTACACAATGGAGTACTACTCAGCTATTAAAAACAATAAATTTATGAAATTCTTAGGGAAATGGATGGATCTGGAGAATATCATCCTGAGTGAGATAACCCAATCACAAACGAACAAACACGGTACGCACTCTCTGATAAGTGGTTGTTAGCCCAGAAGCTTGGAATACAGGAAGAACAACCCACAAACCACAAGAAACTCAAGAAGAAGGAAGACCAAAAGGTGGACATTTCATTCCTTCTTAAAAGGGGGAACCAAATACCCACAGAAGGAGTTGCAGAGATTAACTATGGAGCAGAGACTGAAGGAAGGGCAAGCCAGCCTAAATATAGCTATCTCCTGAGAGGCTCTGACAGTACCTGACTAATACAGATGTAGAGGTTCACAGCCATCCATTGAACTGAGTACAGGGTCCTTAAAGAAGGAGTTAGAGAAAAGACCTATGGAGCTGAGGGGTTTGCAGCCCCTTAGGACGAACAACAATATGAACTAACTAGTATCCTCTGAACTCCCAGGGTATCAACCACCAACCAAGGACTGCACATGGATGGGTCTGATTGTTCTGGCAGCATGTGTATAGTAGAGGATTGCAAATTCAATCATCAATAGGAGGAGAGGACCTCAGTCCTGTGAAGGTTCTGTGCCCCAGTGTAGGGGAATGCCAGGGCCAATAAGTGGGAGAGGGTGGGGTGGCAGGCATGGGGGGGAAGAGGAAACAGGGGTTTGTTTTTGTTGTTTTTGTTTGTTTCTTATTTTTTGGAGGGGAAACTGGGAAAGGAGAAATTTACATGTAAATAAAGAAAATATCTAATAAAAAAAAGAATCAATTGGGCATAGGACCTTAGCATCAGAGCCACCCCTACATACAATAATATACTGGGCAATGGTAGACTTAAGATTCTTATATTGCTGATGCTGCTGATGCTGTGTTCACAGTTTTACTTGGATTGCTCACCTAAACATGTCCTTCTTTAAGTAAAATATGTTTCTTTCTGTCGCTCTATATGATTATTTTTTGTGGAAGAATGGGGTTTATTCCTTTTTGAAGATTAATTTGTGTAAGTGTTTCTCTGTGTAAGTATGTATAGCAAGTACAGGACCCCACTGAGGTTAGAGCCGTTGGATCTCCTGGGGCTGGATATGCAGGTAGATATGAGCTGCCTGATGTGACTACTGGGACTCTAACTCTGCTCCTTTGCAAGAGGCATGCAAGTTCTTAAAGACTGAGTCCATCTCTCCACCCCTAGATTTCTTTCTCTTTTTTTCCTTCTAGATTCTGAAGACTACTGATTTTCTTTAAAAATAGAATTTAAAAAAAAATTTACATGGAAAACAAAACATGTTGCAGAATAAGCCTTTAGTTAACTCAAAGGATAAGTACTTTATAGTGAATTAAATGCAAGTTGAGAGAAATAAAGCTCAACTTTTAATGTGTGCCTAATCCACAACTGAAAATACATTCCTAAGCATTGGAACTGCAAAGTTCCAAATCCAGGACAAATTACTTCATAGTTCCTTCTAGGGAAGAGGCTGAGTATTGTCCATCTATTGATGCGAATTTAGGGAATGTGGCCAATACAAGAATCTGGGAATGTTCAAGTCCCTTATATAAAGCTATTTAGTATTTGCCTATTTTCTACTACAATATAAGTTCTAAGTAAAAACACTTGTTATACTGTTCTTTATGGAAGAATGATAATAACAAAATCTGTATTGTGATATTTTCTCTGTGTATGATCATGTATGCATGTGTATGTAATTTGTATATTTGTGTATGTGAAAGTAAATATGAATAAGCTTGCCAATGGCATGGACATCAGAAGACAACATTTATGTCTGTCTTCACATTCCACTGTATTGGAAACACTCTTTTTTTTGGTTTTTCCATGGACATGCCAAGAAAAATTGTACATCAGTGATTTTTTTTGTGTGTTTGTAATCTGTTATTTGTAATTAAATGATAAAATTTTAAATAAATATAGGAATTAGTAGCTATTTTTATAGGAGACTGAAAGAGACAGGTACGACTGCAATGACAATTTATTTATAATCAAGATTAGCATGTAAGTTATCTGTACAGCCCCACAAAACCAGGGCTTATCTGGAGCTTTGATAACAACACTCTGTAAACTTAGTAAAACCATAAAAACTCTTAGATCTGAGAGGCAAGAGACTTCTAGTATTGCAGAAGCAAGCAGAAATACAAAGAATTACAACATACTAGGGTATTAGGGGGCTTGATCATCTTTTTACTCTGAGGAGTTTTTATTACATCCTCATATTGAACAGCTACAGAAACACTTCATGCTTCTGGCAGAGGAGAGGAAAAGGAATTCAGTCTATGCAGAAAGGAAGAAAAAGAAAGAAAGAAAAAAAGAAAGAAAGAAAGAAAGAAAGAAAGAAGGAAGGAAGGGAGGAAGGAAGGAAGGAAGAAAGAAAGAAAGAAAGAAAGAAATTCTTTTGAATTCTTTTGAATTCGGCCTGACCTTGAGACTATTTTCTTCACATCTAAACTTTATGATGCCTAACGTAACTGTGAGAGGGGTGAAAAGTGCCACAGCAACATTTCCCAGCTCACCATGCCTCCTTCTCAGCCAAGCACTGCTGAACAAAAGATAAAGAATATACCCCCCAAAATCATCAGAACCATGGGAAAGTGTGATCAGAATGTTGAAATTGTCAAACTGGGAAACAGTTTAAACTATGATTACTATTCTAAAATACTAGTAGTAAAACTAGACAGCACAATGCCAGGTGGCAAAGTTGAACAGGCAGATAATCTAAGTATTAAAAAAAATTCTAGAAGCAAAATGAAAAAAAAAAACTGTAAAGAAAAAGATATAGACTTTTCTTTTTGCTGGGGAAAAGTGGGACCCAGGAAAATTGCTCAGTTATAAATTGCTCATCTTGAAAGCATGAGTTCTTCAGTTCAACCACCAGCCTCTAACATAGGAAGCTGGATACGGTGGCACACACTGGAAATCACAGAGCTGAGAGGCAGAAACAAGTATATCCCTGGACTCACTGACCAGTTAGGCTATCATCATTGGTAAGCCTCAGGTCCCAGTGAAACACTCTGTATCTAAACACAAGGTGGATAAAGAAAGGATGCCCAAGGTTCATCTCCAGAAGCTCCCACTTTCCTATCAATTTTATGAGCCAAAGCTTGTCTAAAAATAAAATTCCTTTAAAATCTGAGCAAACAAAAGCCCCAGGCTAACTTGGAAATCTGCAGTCTTGGTAATACCTCGAGTGTACTTGACCTCCAGTTAGTGACTTGCTTAAGATCTTCTCTGGTGCATCTCTTTCTGCTGAGCCAAAAAGCAGCCACACTTGAGTATCACAGAAAGTTGAGGGCTCATGAAGACACTTCGCTTCCTTGAAGGGGTTTGCAGCCCCATAAAAGGAACAACAATATAAACCAACCAGTACCCCCAGAGCTCCCAGGGACTAAAGCACCAACCAAAGAGTACACATGGAGTGACCCATGGTTCCAGCCACATATGTAGCAGAGGACGGCCTAACAGGACATCAATTCGAGGAGAGGCCTTTGGTCCTGTGAAGGCTCGATGTCCCAGTGTAGGGGAATGCCAGGGCCAGGAAGCAGGAGAGGGTGGGTTGGTGAGCAGCGGGAAGAGGAGAGGATAAGGAGGGTTTGGAGGGGAAACCAAGAAAGGTGATAACATTTGAAATGAAAATAAAGAAAATATTAAATAAATAAATAAATAAATAGAATTTATCCAGCACAAAACATCACCAAAAAAAAAAAAAAAAAAAAAAAAAAAAGACACTTCCCTTCCAAAACCAGTTAATGATTGAGAAGACCAAGAGAGTGACCACAGGATCAAGGTTGTTAAAAAGTTCTCATTTTGGGCTGAGGCTCCCTCTATCTTAAAGAATGGAAGACATGTTCTTTATAACCTTGGGGTCTCTGTTTTGACCACTGCCTTCTGTGAGAGAAATTTAGCACACTGGAGAAATCAAGCTTCCTATAAACATCCAGCAGGAAATTCTGTCAGGGTTTTCTTGTGGTTTTTTTAGTCATAGTTTCAGGGTTTTCCTCATTCTTTTTCCATACTGTACTTGAGATCCTTAGTTTAATAAATAAATCCAAGGTCAACAATCATAGAATTCAAATAGAACTCAAGCATGACATTTAGAATCAACTTAGCCAGAGCCAATATGGCAGTCCTAAAGGCACAACAGCTATATGATAGAGCCTGTTTTAATAACTTAATACTTATGGTTAACTCCTACAAATAACCAATGAGTCAAAGTGAAGAAATGAAGGAAGAATGATGTAATGACTTATCAACATAGCTTAGTGATGGAGTTAGGCTTAGGAATTGGAAAAACATTCTGTTCAGTTGATCTTATTTTAATGTGCTTAGTGTTCTCTTTTTGGTAGAAATGGGCTACATTGTGTATAAGAGCAAAGCATGTTCTCACCTTGAGGCCATTGCCAACCATAAAATCTCATCTTCACTGTATTGGGAAAGACTATGAAACAACAGGTTATTTTGTCTAATGGCAGAAGTGAAAGGTTTGGCTCATCTCTCTCACTGGTCAAGTTGAAAAGTAATGTCAATACTGAAGCCTTCTGCTACAGTTGTGAACTATTTCATGAGCATTGTTAAAAGGAGATTGGACCATAGACAGAAATAAAACAAGCTTAACTGCCTGACGCAATGAGCCCTCAACCCTAGTATGATGGATACCGATCATATCAAAGGAACGCTCATCAATTAGACCCACACAGAAACCTACTTTGTTTCCTTTACATTGTTGAGATTTTTTTCTGTTCCATGAAACAATGGTGCTTTGTGTCCAGGGCGGTGCGAGCTCACTGCCTCTAGTCATCTGAGATTCTCAACCCTGCTTGGGATGCTGCCTTCCACGGCAGAAAGTATCAAATTACAGAATCAAGAAATGCAGACGATAATTGCAAGCATAACTCCAAATTGAGAAAGTGGTTCTCCATTTTAAAAATCAGAAGAAGATAAGAAACATTAAAGTGAAACAAGGGATTCCTGAAGCAGACTTAAAGGCTTGATGTGTGTGTCAGATCCAGCCTGGGTGGTGAGCTGCTTCTGCCAACAAGCCTCGCTCATACTTGTCACCATTTTAGTAGTTAGTTTCAGTTGAGTTGTTGGTACTCACCCTGGCTGGCCTGAAATCAGGAAAGGGACACCAGGCTCACTACTATATAGATGCTATAAACCATGGCCAAACGCTCTTAAAACATTCCATCTAATTAAACAACAGCAAAAATTCCCCCTAAAGCCCAGTGGGGTTAAGTGCTCAATGCTAGTAACAGGTCACGGGGCAGCAGATGGTATTGGCATCCAGTAGTATTGTTTCTGCTTTCATTCCAAGGGTTTAATAGTTAATCTACAATTTATATTTTTGTTGTAATAGAAAACATTGAATACTCAGATCTGACTTAAGTTTTATGTGATAGTGATGGTTTCGCCTATGAAAAAAAAAACAGAAAAGAAAATGGCTGCATACTATGCTGCTTAGTTTGTATGTGTTTTGTTTTGTGTTGTTTTGTTTTGTTTTTCACTTGACATAAGCTAGAGTCATCCAGGAATAAGGTACCTTAACTGAGGGATTGCCTCCATCAGTTTACCTACAAGCAGTTCTTTATGAATGACTGGTGTGAGAGGAACCATCCCATCATGGGTAGTATCATTCCTGGGCAGGAGGTGCTGGGTGGTATAAAACACACACACACACACACACACACACACACACACACACACACACACACTGAGCTGAAAAACCGAGAGCAGCATTTCTCCATGGTCTCTGCTTCATTGGGTTCCCGCCCCCAGGCTCCTGTCCTGCTTGAGTTGCTGCCCTGAAATCCTTCAATGACGGACTATCCTTTTCTCCCAGGTTGCTTTGGTCATGGTCACAGCAATGATCAAGCGAACTGAGAGACAGGTACCATTGTGAAACTACCAAGTTATGTCTGTTTCCAGCCCAGAAAAGTAAAAGAAATGAAGGTTTTCTTTTGCAGAGGTGACATTTTTAATATTTCTAGTGTGTCTCCCCTATCTTCTGTGAAATGTCACAAATTAAAAGTTTGATGACTGTATAAAATACAACTATTCATTTGAAACACAGACAAATTTGCCAAACACATGAAGGGCATGCTGGGAGGAAGAATCATGGCATTACTTAAATTAGCCAACTGTGCTAAAAAATAAAAACAAACCCAATATTTTAGCCTTCTTTAAAACATCCTTTCATAAAACCAAACATGAAATACACTTTTTTTCAATGGTATTAAATATTCTATTTCCATTCATTGTTATCTTCTGATTTTCACTCCTATAAAACTGCCTTGGTTTACAGAAGAAAATAGATAGCAAGTGGGAAGCATTTATCTAGTTGTGATATCAAAGAAAACTAACTTGTAATGATTGGTGACCCCAAGGTGACCCTGAGCACCTCAGGAGCACCAAGGATGAAATAAAGTGTGGACAACACCTAGAATTTCAGTATGTCACATGATACATGTATCCCTACTTTACAGGGTCTACTCTTTAAGCGCAGTACATTCAGGTCTACCTGGCTCTGTTTTTTGTCCTTGGTATGTGCCATAGTCCCTTAAGACAAATATGTCAAAACACCATCAATTGTGGCTTAAAACAAAAGCCTTTATTTCTCACAGTTCAGGAGGAAGAAGTCTAAAATCAAGGCAGTATCTGCTGGGGTGGCATCCCTCAGAGATGCATGGCCTGAATGTGTCCTCACAGGTAGGTCACATGACCTGATCACTTCCCAGAGACCATGCCACTTACCACTGTCACCAGGGCATTAGGTTTGAGCCTGTGAGTCAGAGCATGCACAAATACTCAGACCAAAAATGCCTATATCTGAATTTAACCAATGAGTGCCCTCACGTGTGTTTTATAATTTTAATAGTTTTGATAAATTGCTGTTGCCAAATATAATTTATAAATAAGTGTATATGGGGAAGTGCTCAAAATTCTTCTTTTCCTTGTGGAGAACATATTGGAAATAATTAAAGGCTGACCTTCAGGAATACTACAGCCATTAGCAAACATGGATAGTAAAAGTGAGAAGCCAGAACAAAGTAGTTATCTGAACACTTAGGATAGCATTGACAAATTGTATGATTATGAAAAACAGAAGTGAAGGGACAGCTGCTCCTATCCCTTCATACAAGGACAAGCCCTGAAGCTATACACTGCACACTGAAGCCGATGAAAGAGTAGAAAAAGTTACAGAGACCACAAAAGGAGTAAGCGTGCCTGCATAAAACACATCCTGCACCAGCTTGGGGTGACACTGAACATCAGTTGCAAGGACAAACTGAAGATGGAGCAGAAGGAAATGGACAATGGCCTGGATGGCAAAGCTGAGATTGATAGATAAATAAATAAATCCCAAACCCCTCTGTCCTTTCCAATTTCCCGCTTTGCTGATGCTTTCTTCTCTGCCTCTCTGTGCCCTACTCCTACTGCAAACACAGGCACGATGGAGTCCTACTCAAGTCAACAATCTCTCTCACTGAGCTAGTTCCCACCAAAGAAACACCAACAGTGTAGCTAATAATAGAAGCCCTGACAGGCAGGATCTCATCTAAGAGCCACACAACTAATCGCCCTTACAGCTGAGGAAAGTTCTGACAAGTTCTACTCAGAGTAGCCAACTTGGATCATCCAAGTGGAGATCTGGATTCAATCCCAGCTACTCAGTTCTGATGCTGTTGCTTTTGATGACTGCACCCCACTACCTAAAACTATAACATGAGACGCAAGTGAGAATAACGTTTCTTCTCTAATCTTCTCCCTGTGTTCCTAGTCCTAAAATCCTAAGATTCTGGAGTCTGGACTTGGATCAAGTAATACGTAGCATTAATGGCAGAGGCCCATCATGTTCCTTTCAAGTGTGAAGGAGAGGGGACGTTCTTGCTACAGATGTTGCTTCCAGGCACTCAGAAGTAGGTGAAAATGAAATCACAAAGTTGGCAGTCCTTTCCACACGTTGTACATCTAACGGCTGTCGTCTGCAGTGTAAGCATGAAGCGAAGCCTGGCACAGCTGTTTCTGCCGTCCTGTTGTCTTTTATCTATGGAGTGCTTTCCTCTTAAAGTGAAGTGAGCCTTTGAAATTCTGCAAGCCGAGTGCCTCCTTTCCTATCATTCCACACCTATGCCAAGTTCCAAGATTGGCTTTGATGTGTATCTAAAGTGGCTCAGCACCCCGCTGTCATTCCCTGGATCTGTCTCACTCTGTGAAACTGTGATATGCTCATCACTGCCCCATGTGAGGAGACCAGCTGCACATGAACAATGAGGATGTCCTTCTACAACTTCAAGGAGCTCATGGATTATGCTGATGGCCACCAGAGGGTACATTGTGGCGGGTAGCGGGGGTGGGGTTTGCCGTGACATTTACACATTTTGAAATTACAGGAAACATCACGCAGTGAACGTATCTCAAAGCTGTAGACCTTCAACCTTCTGAGGTTTTGTTCTTGCCTTTGTTGATGATGGCAGACAACCTTAAGAGCTGCTAAATGCGAATGCTGGCTTCCTTAAAGTTGAGGAATAAGCCTAGTGTGAAACATTTTGTTGTTAGTTGGTATTGGGAATACAGTTTGGTGAACATTATCGTATTTGGGGTATCATTTCTCTCAATTCATTTTAATGGATCTTTAAGGCTGTATGGTCTTTTCTTCCCAATAATATCCCGTTTTAGAGCTATAGTAACCTTTCTGCAGCAAACCCTGTACTTGGCATTGGCAGACAGCACCCACCAATCACTCACTCATAGATGGTACAGTCTAGTGCTACCATTTTTATGAAAGCATCTGACAACATTAAGAACAGAAGCATCCTTTCCCTACCCCTGCTGTAGAATGTAAATGTGTGGAGATTCAGACTCCATAGGAGCTGACAGGAAACATTTCCCTATTTCATATTCTATAGTATAAAAATGCTCTCTTGTTTTCATGACTTAATTTGTTTCTTGAGAACATGCTATCTGACTTCA
This sequence comes from Mastomys coucha, assembly GCF_008632895.1. Lineage (NCBI taxonomy): Eukaryota > Metazoa > Chordata > Mammalia > Rodentia > Muridae > Mastomys > Mastomys coucha. Next base: position 52,084,074 of record NW_022196912.1, on the reverse strand, counting down.
GGGTAAGGTGCTCATAGTTTTCAGAATTTCTCCCCAGACTGTCCATCTTCATCTGAGCATGAAATAATGGGGTGGAAAGATGGGATGACAGGAGGGAGGGCCCTTGAAGAACATCTTAATATCCGCATTTAGGGAATGACACACACAAAACCAAGAGGTTCTGTTGTAACTCTGTGCCAACTAAATGCAGTCCACTCTTCCAGATGTTGTAAAGGAAGGTAAGCCCATAACTGATATGAATTACATTCAGCAGCTCCCAGGCCCATGGGCTCCAGATGGAGTCAGCTGATGGCAGCTCTGGCAGAAGATCAATTGGAAGACAGCGACAAGGTAATCACTCCCCTGGCTTCCTCTCTCTGCAGGTCCCTCTGATGGGCTCAGCCTGGCCAAGGTCTATTACAGTCCTTCTGCCTGCCCTAGACATCCAGCCTCCTATACCTGCATTCTCTCCTCATTTAGCAGAGCCCAGAGTGGGGACAGCTCTGTTGCTGCTGGCCCAGCCTACACTTCTGCACTAAGCCTTATATACCTTCTCACTCAGATCCTTAATAAACAGAATTCTTGTAAATAGGCCCCTGCAATTATTCAGAGTGTGTCCTGCATTTCTTTTGGTATGCTAATACAGAAATCTCAACTTGGCTCTCAGGGAATTTACAATCCAGATGAATTCGGTAGTGGCATATTTAAGATTGCAATTCAGGTCCCCTAACCTCTGCGAGATCATGCAAGCAACCATTGGCCCACAGAACAAATAAAACTGATCCAGGAAGTGTGTGAATATGTCCACTTTGTTAAATGCAATTTTTACAAAATTAGCTGCTAAGATATAAAGTTAGTAAAAATTTATAAGAAATGTACAGGTTTCCTGTTTCTGGCTTCTGTGTGGTAGCAGACGGGAAGCCATAATCTTTTCCTTAGCCAATATCATTTTCCCTCGAGAGGAATAAAAGCTGACAGAGATCATCCTACAGAGGTGGAATATCGGTACTTGCTGGAAAGGAGGAGAGAGGTGTTTTGCTCTGCTTTGCTTTTATAAGCAGGCTTAAAGAGCCGCCCGGCTTCTGACAGCAGTGTTTGAAGGTTCCTGTTCTGGGCAGCCATTGAGAGGGATGGTTGCTTTCCAGGACTTGGCCCAGTACCATTCTTCTGTGCTGACAATGTATCCTCTCAGCTTTCTCTCCATCATCAGCATCTCCCAGCTCTTTAACCTCAGCTCTGATGCTGTGCTTACCTTCCCACTGAGCATGATGATCATTACAACAGCTCATAAAGACGTAACAGAATACAACTGAAAAAAAAATCCAGGACCCACAAGGTCCAGTAACCACACCTGCTTCAGTTTAAGAATATTACCGATTTATAAGTGTCTCGACTCTGAAAGAACTAAATGATCAAAAAGGAGCTTTGTTCCTGCTCCAACATCTGCTGGAAGCAGACTTTTGGATTCTTCCCTTACTGTGTGGATTAAGGAACACAGATATAATGTATATTAGCACAGATGAAATTCAACTCTAACTTTTTTTACACCAGACATATGCTAATGACTAAGAATCAGTGTCACTTAGACAATAACAACATGGATTGCTTGATAGCCCTGCAAGTACCCAGTGTAGTCTATAAAATTTTCCATAGCCTTAAAGATTTCTGTGCATAGCAGACAGACATCATCCTATCACCACACTCCCCTCTCCAGAGCAAACTGATTACAGAGGCTCTGTTTCAAAGGGGTACTGCTGTTTTCTAACTACTAGACACCAGTAATGTTTAATGGCATGGTTGAACAGCTCTACATATTTTGCTTGCTAAAGTTGCCTACAACTATTGCCTGAAAACTCATGCTATCACCCCCTGGCAATGGGCAAAGAGACACCATAATGGTAGTGATATTCTTATATCAGTCAGAAACAGAACAGGCAGATGGCAGTCCTTTGTTCAACCTAGACTGATGCTTGCCTTGATGGCTAAAGCTGTTTTATGCCTAGAACATATAAAAATCAAATCAAATCCAGGCATCTGTGGGTGGGAGGAGGAAGACAGAGAGAAACCTGCCTTCTGCCATGCCAGGCCACATGGTGCAGGAGGGGTGTAGGTGAGCCAGACCCAGGGCAAGAGTGCTGGAGAGTGGACCCACTACCAGGCATTGGTACAGGGGTGATGTTCCTGCCCCTTCCCTCACCACCTTGTGGCACAATCTGGAGAGCTGGCCCTGGAGTCATGAAAATGGGAGACCTGGCCCTGTTCTTCAATGGCTGCAGCACTTAGGAGGGTGGGCCCTACACATGGCCTGAGCAGCAGATGTCGAAGGCACAGGTAAGCCAGTCTGGAGGGTGCGAGATCCAGAGAGCTGGCCTAGCCACTTCCAGGCTGAGGCACTGGGAGAATGGTCCCTGAGCCAAGACCAAGCAGCACAGTAGAGCTGGCTCTGGAGGCATAGGTGCTGGTTAACCAGCCCCGAGGGCATGAGAGCAGGAGAGTGGACCCTGCCTCCTGTGGCAGTATTAGGTGACCTAGCCGGAACATTCCTGGTGAGCTCACTCTGGTGGTTGTGATAAGGGAGAGCCAGCAGGCTGAGAAGCTCACCTAAAGCCAGGCCCAGCTGCAGGACTCTGAATTGGCCCACTCCAAAATCTATATAATCTACAAACAATTGGGATGCATAAAAGGGACAGTTCTACTGATCCAAAGCTGCAAGGTCTCCAAGACACAGGGCAACAACCAGATAACCAGGAATCTCAATGAGGTTCCAATATTGATGTTGTCACAGAAGCCAGAGTTCTAGAACCAGACCAGTGACCACTGACTCATGGCAATGAACATTTGCAAGTAAAGATGTGTGGCACACTGTGACATAATACAGCTTCCTCAATGAGATGTTTCCTATTCTCTCTCTCTCTCTCTCTCTCTCTCTCTCTCTCTCTCTCTCTCTCCTCCCTCTCTCTCTCTCTCCTCTCTCTGTGTGTGTGTGTGTGTGTGTGTGTGTGTGTGTGTTATTTGGGGGACAAAGGTTGCAAAGATCCAGGGCAGATATGAAGGGACAGGGAAATGAGGTGGAGTGGAGTACATGATGTAAAATTTACAAAGAATCAATAAAAAAAAAAAAATTTAAGCCCCTCATGTTATCTTCAAAAAGAAAATGATTTCAACTAATAAAGGGAACCTTCAGATTTATTATAAAGGATAGAAGAGAAAACACTTCAAAAAGCAACTGAATGTATATAAAAAGTAGTAATGTGGGATAGGCTTAGTCAAGAAAGGTATTACTGCTCAGACAGGAGAGCTTGAGATGGATCCCCTAGCACATACTTACACTGCCAGGCAGAGGAGCACCAGCCTGCATTCTAGCACTCCGGAGCTAGAGACAGTAGGATCCCTGTGGCTTGCTGGCCATCAAGCCTACCCAAACCAGCAAGCTCTAGGTTTAATTAGAGACACTAACTCAGAAGACTGGGAGAGGAACAATTGAGGAAGACACTAGACAATGACCTTTGGATTTACACCTATGTAAAAAAAAGGGGGTGGGCATCAAAGCCAGGTGGGGCTGAAGACAGGCAGATCCTGGGGACTTGCTAGGCAACCAAACTAGTCAAAACAACACCATCCAGATTCAGTTTAAAAAAACAGAAAACAAAACAAAACAAAACAAAACAAAAAAACTGCCTCAAAAAAAAGTAGAGTTAGAAAATGACATATGGGCCATTTTCTCTCGGGTGAGTTTCTGAGACTGGAGCGGCCAGCCCGGAGGCGCCTTAGGCCAGAGACCCAGGCGGGATTCGCCATTTTCTCTCGGGTGAGTTTCTGAGACTGGAGCTGCCAGCCCGGAGGCGCCTTAGGCCAGAGACGCAGGCGGCATCCAACATTATCTCTCTGGTGAGCTTCTGAGACTGGAGCAGCCAGCCCGGAGGCGCCTTAGGCCAGAGACCCGGGCAGGATCCACCATTTTCTCTCAGGTGTTTCTGAGAACTGAGCAGCCAGCCGGGAGCCACAGGCCCCACGACTCCCAGGGGAGCCTCAGGGCAGCCCTATCAGAATTACGGCAGACTACTCACCAGAGACTATGAAAGTTAGAAGATCCTGGACAGATGTCATACAGACTCTAAGAGAACACAAAT
>NW_022196912.1:52069183-52073060 GCF_008632895.1 Mastomys coucha | reverse complement strand
CTAAAAAAAAAAAAAAAAACGAAAAGAAAATGACATATGATGTTAACATCCTGTTTCTGCAAACATGCACACAAGTACATGAATCCACTCATCCCCATATGCATACACATTCATACACTACACATGCGTGCAAAAATTAAATGTTTTTAATCTAGTGCTTTTATATATGTAGATAGATGCTTTTGAAAATCTTTCCTAAGATTATATGTACTAAAAATAGAGGTTTCAGCTGTATTTGGCAGACATCATAATCCAAAACAGATAAGTTTTTTCCACGACACTCTTCTTATTTACAAGGCTTTAACTCAAATGTTTGTAGCAATATCAGTGTTGTCTTCTGAAATATATTCTTTCTGCTGTTTTTTCCAAATAGTTCAACTCAGGAAATGCATGACAGCAATGCTGTCCTGTAAGCCTTGTTCACAAACAGGACAGTGTGTATTTACCTTTGCATTGACAGTAGAACATGTGTTCTTTTCCCAACTGGGCTACCATTTGTACACTGCTGTATTCTTAGAGCCTGGTAGGTTCAGACTATGTTCCCAGCAACTGGTAGATGGGGTAGGTGAAGAAGCTGGTTAGGGAATGACTTTAAAGAAGCCAGGGCCAATAAGTGGGAGAGGGTGAGGTGGCAGGCATGGGGAGGGGGGAGGCAACAGTGGTTTGTTCTTGTTGGTTTTGTTTGTTTGTTTGCTGGAGGGGAAACTGGGAAAGGAGAAATTTACATGTAAATAAAGAAAATATCTAAAAAAAAAAAAAGAAGCACAACTTTTTCTGCTAGAAAGATCTCTATTCTGTTGTCACAATATAAATGTTTAGCATTTTTTCAAAGAAAACCTTTCAATAAAATCATAGCATTATTTTACAATAAAACCTTATTTATGCTATACTCACTCCCATTTTCTTATTATTTTCTCTAGAATCACATGGGTAATAGATCAGCAGAAGAGCTTTTTAATAAGAAGGAAAATTCTATGTGTTTTATTCCAAAGCCCTTCCATTTTTCGTTGGTCCTTAATATGATCCTGGTGTTTGTACAGAGCAGAAAATGCTTGAGAGATGTTCAAGTCTTGGTCCTCTGAGGTTGACTCTCGACATTCAACATAAGTCGCCTAACTTCTAGAAACAGTAAACATGAGGAAATATGCCAACTTTCATAAAGACTTTGACCAAAATCTTACTCTGAAATTACATGACTGAGTGAACTAGAAACATAATCAGAATTTGAGCATAGTATAAATCAAATCTTGTTTGTGTCCGTCATTACAGTTGGAAATACAATCATATTGTTTAAGAGAAGTTTTGAGTGCCTCAAGACATTTTAGATACTGTGTAGCTCAGTCTTCTTACCTTATTGGTCAAATAACAGAGACACAGGAAGCTGAAGCTACAGTTGTGAGTTCACTCAATCAATTATCAGCACAACAGACTTTTAGGTTCAAGACCACACATTCTGCAATTGTGCTGTCGGGAGTCACCTTACAAGAACAAAATCCTAATAGGTAGGTAAAAGCTGTGGAGATAAACTACTCCAGAGATGGCTTCTGGGAACCTCTTCTACTTTATAGTATGTGAATAACAACTTAAATAGTAGAAGCCTATCGACTGTGGTTGATTAGTTACCTCTGATTGGAAGAAGCCCATAAAAGGAGACTTGGGGAGTGCAGGCTCCTCAGCAGACCAGCTACTGTGTTACTTCAGAATCCAGTGTTCTGACTTCTAGGTCCTCCCAGGAGCATTGGGCAGCATGCTTCTTATTTAGGAACACAGTGTGCCAGAGAGGCTGGACTCCAGGTAATGCCTGCATTCTCTATCTTACACAAACTGGTTGAATTGAAAATGTTATTACTTTTTGAAACACCAAACAATCACAGATTAAATATGAAATACTTATTGCAACAAAAAGACCAACTTGATAACTTGGGGAAAAAAATATTGTCAGAAGTAGAATAAAATCCCTTCGTTAGATTGTTAGTGCACTTGGCAGGTTTGGGGTTGGATGTGTAATAAAGTAAACCACCCCAGTGTAGGGGAATGCCAGGGCCAATAAGTGGGAGAGGGTGGGGTGGCAGGCATGGGGAGGTGGGAGGCAACAGGGGTTTGTTTTTGTTGTTTTTGTTTATTTCTTTGTTTTTTGGAGGGGAAACTGGGAATGGAGAAATTCGCATGTAAATAAAGAAAATATCTAATAATAAAAAAATAAAAATAAAAATAAAATAAAAAAAAGAAAAGAAAAAAGAAAAGAAAAGAAAAAAAATGAAAACCATAAAATGAAAGTTTCTTTTGACTCTTTGAGATTGAGACATCTCTTTTCAAAAGGCAAAACCATTAGGGTTAAAAAGATGACTCAGCTGTGAAGAACACAAGCTGCTCTTGTAGAGGATGATAGTTCAGTTCCCAGCTCTGATACGAAGAAGCTCACAATTGCCTGTAACTCCAGCTACAAGTGGTCTAATACAATCTTCTGGAGTCCACAGGCACTCATGTACACATGGACATACTCAGAGTAACCTAAATAAAATAATACAAATAAAGTATGTTTATTTGTATTATTTATACATATAAGGCAAAAAATATCATTTATGAACCATAGATGAAAAGTACGAGAGGAAATGAGGTAAACAATTAGGACACTTACACAGTAATATTGTTGTGTGTTTTAAATAAAATGGAGTGTCAATTGCATACTGTAGAGAACTATTAAAAAGTTCCGATTACCTTATGGCTGTGCTCACTGTTTTAGGCTGTCTCTAAATGCCAACTTTAAACTAACTACTTTGTAAATGAAAGTGCTCACTGATCCTTTTGTAGCATATTTATCCAGGCTGTAAGGTTTTTTTTTTTTTTTAGTTCAAGTTTGTATAAATTGTGAAAAAAGTTTCAAATGAAGAATTTATTTCTTTTAAAAACATAATGACTTCAAGGGATGTGCAAACTAAGATAATCTATCTCACCCCCATTGGAATGTCTGTAATAAAAAGGGATAGAAATGCTGGTAAGGAAGCACTTCCATACCAACAGGGAGCATGTCCACTAGTGCAGTCAGTGTGGAGGATCTGAAATGACCTGAGAAGAGGACTGCCATATGGTCCAGGGAAAACACTCCTTGCCAAAGGTATAGACCCGTGTTCTTTGCTGTACTCTTTACCTAGATGACCACCACCAGATAAACGGATGAAGAAAGTGTGGCACACACACAATAAAGTTTTATTTGGTTCTAAAGAGGACCAAAATTACAATCCTGCAAGAAAACAGATGGGACCAGAGATCATTCTGTTAAGAAAAGTGAACGAGATTCAGAAAGAGAAATATGGATACCTTCTCTCATTTGAAGAGTCTAAATATAAAAGCAGAAGGGCAGCTATTTGTGAGATAGAGGCAAATCAGCAAGGGGAGATGAAGGTAATATGGGCTATGGGAAGAAGATGAAGGCCTGAGAAATGCATAAAGTGTGAATGAAGTCCTGAGTACATGTGAGTTGTTGACCTGAGTCTAGCCCTGTCAAGGCCTCTAGTGTTTCAGACCCACAGAAATAGCAAGGCATCCCCCTGGTCCGAGTATGCCTGTTGACAGTGTGTGTAGACAATATCAACCGCAGCTTCCTCCTCAGGTGCCTGCAGTCTCAAACTGCTCCCTATAGACACCACCCACCAAAACTACTCACATCTATTTCCTTGTTCAGCTGTATGCAATAAACCTACCAGCTCCATTCAGACGTATAGAATAAGCACACTGAGTTTCTGGGCTAATGCTGATGTGTCTCCATCAGAAAATGAACAACCACCCAATGCCAGCTTTTCTGAGCTATGCAGGTTGTAACAGTGCATATGCAATGTAAACACACACACACACACACAGAGAGAGAGAGAGAGAGAGA
>NW_022196912.1:52065648-52069173 GCF_008632895.1 Mastomys coucha | reverse complement strand
GAGAGAGAGAGAGAGAGAGAGAGAGAAAGAGAGAGAGAGGAGAATTTTAAAAATATATACCATAATGAAAGCTATTGCTTTTGACACACATCAGAGGAAAGCATCCCCCTTTTTTGACACTGAGTCATCTCACTAACCTTCTGGGCTTCTATCAGGATTCCACCAAGAAACTGACATGCTTTTTAAAATTATGTATTTATATTTGTGGAAAATGATGGGATTTGCTATGATATTTGAATCAGGCATATAATATCCATTATAGTTCCCTTGTATTAAGTTCTTGCTTTATTGCTGTTATAAAATACATGACAAAGCAATTCAAATCAGAGTGTGTGCTGAGAATATGGCTCCAAGAGTAAAACCTTTGCTGAGCAACTGTTAGGAGCTGAGTTCTGATTGGGCAGAAGACCGGAGAATGTGTCTGTAACCTCAGTCCTCCCATGGGAGGTGGAGAAAGAAGATTCCCTGGAAACTGGCAGGCCAGCCAGCTTAGTATATACAGTGGCAAACAAGAGGTCCTGTCTCAGACAAGTGGCACCTGATGTTACCATCTGACCTCCATGTGTGCTGGCCATATAGGTGTACACGCATATCCACAAACACTGAAAATAAGAAGGAAAGCAGGCTGGGCTGGTGGCTTAGAGGTTAAGATCACTTTAGACTCTGATAACAGAAATTAATTCAATTACAGGATCCAAGTAAGATGGCTTGCAATAGTTTATAACCAGCTCCAAGGGATCTGTCAGCTTCTTCTGTGCACCCACATACATTTGGACATACTCGCATATAGACACATACATGTAAACCCAGATAAAAATAAAATCTCTCCTTTTTTTAAGAAAAGATTTTTCTCCTAGTTTGCCTTCTATTTGTGTGATTAAACACTATAAGTAAAAGCACACTTGGGGAGGAAAGGGTTCCTCGGCTTACATGACCTGATCAGAGTCTATGATGGCAGAAACCATGAGAACAACTCCATCCATAGTGATCTGGGCCCTTCCATATCAATCATTAATCAAAAACAAACCTCATAGACTTCCCCATGGGCTAAACTAATGGAGTCAATTCCTCAGCTGATATCATCTTTTTCCCAAATGACTCCAGCTTGTGTCAAGTTGACCAAACACAAAATAGCATGGTTTGATGTGGGTTTACAGTTCCAGGGAATACAGTCCTTCAAGGCAGAGAATATATGACTGACAGCAGAGGTAGCTGGCTACATTAAGTCCATAGTCAGGAAGCAGAGAGAGATGAAAGTTTGTGTTCCATCACACGCTCCTCTCCATTGAGCTCAGGACCTCAGTACAGCCAGGTCTAAGGTGGGTCTCCCCATCCCAGTGAAGACAGTCTGGATAACCTCTCACAAATGTGCCAGAAATTTGTTTCCATGGTCATTCTAGAACCTACAAATTAACAATAAAGATCAATAATTGCACCTTCACCACTTTCTCCTGTCCCTTCCCCCATGCACCTTCCTCTCTCTTCTATTTGTTATGTCTTTTATTTTAAATCTATTTCTCACATATGAAAGAGCACATAAAGTATTTGTCTGAGCCTGACTTACTTCATTTAATGTGTTAAACTATTCAACAAAATAGAAACTGAAGGCACTCTACCCAATTCGTTCTATGAAGCCACAATTACTCTTATACCTAAACCACACAAAGACCTAACGAAGAAAGAAAACTTCAGACCAATTTCCCTTATGAATATCGATGCAAAAATACTCAATAAAGTTCTTGCAAACCGAATCAAAGAACACATCAAAACAATCATCCACCATCAAGTAGGTTTCATCCCAGGGTTGCAGGGATAGTTCAATATATAGAAATCCATCAACGTAATTCACTACATAAACAAACTCAAGGAAAAAAACCATATGATCATCTCACTAGATGCTGAGAAAGCATTTGACAAAATCCAACATCCCTTCATGATAAAAGTCTTGGAAAGATCAGGAATTCAAGGTTCATATTTGAACATAGTAAAAGCAATATACAGAAAACCAGTAGCCAACATCAAACTAAATGGAGAGAAACTTGAAGCAATCCCACTAAAATCAGGGACTAGACAAGGTTGCCCACTCTCTCCCTACCTATTCAATATTGTACTTGAAGTCCTAGCCAGAGCAATTAGGCAACAAAAGGAGATCAAAGGGATACGAATTGGAAAGGAAGAAGTCAAATTATCACTATTTGCTGATGATATGATAGTATACTTAAGTGACCCCAAAAATTCCACCAGAGAGCTCCTAAACCTGATAAACAACTTCAGCAACTTCTCTAGTTCAAACCAATACCCTAAAAGTGTGTGTGTGTGTGTGTGTGTGTGTGTGTGTGTGTACATGTGCATCCCTGCATACTATAGCACACATGCAGAAGACAGTTTGCAGGGTTCCTTCCTTCCTTCCACCTTCTGGGTTTTAGAGACTTCACTCAAGCTGTCAGACTTGGTGATAAGCACCTTTTCCTGTACTTAGTCATCTCACAGGCCCAGTTTTTACTTCTGAGGCTGAGTAAATATTCAGATTTTCTGATTTGTTCAAGTATCTGTTGGTAGCCACCTACATGACTTTCACTTCTTCCTAAGACTGTCTTACGGAGAAAATTCGAAAGTGCTGAGCTTAGGGTATGGATGAAGTATTATTGTTACTGTTGGATTTTTGTTTTGTTTTTAGAAACAGGGTTTCTCTGTGCAGCCCTGGCTGTCCTGGAACTTACTCTGTAGACCAGGCTGGCCATGAACCCAGATATCTGCCTGCCTTTGTCTCCTGAGTGCTGGGAATAAAGTCATGTGCCACCATCAACAGGCATAAATTTTCATTTCATACTAACAAGTACTGTTGAAATTTAAATATAATCCAGATGGTGCTCTAATTCCAAATAAAATAAAGTAGATTTTAAGATCTAGAGATTCCTAATGACAGTAAAAACAAAATCAAACATATAAAAAGGAAGCTACTAAACACTAAAATTTGACATTAGGACATTTTTATTTTCCTGTTGCTAGATATTATTTTCTTTACTTACAAGCTCTTGTAAACATTAGTGTCCAATAAAAATGTTATTTGATATAACATAATAATAATATTGGGACCTTTTACCCATTTAAGAAAGAGCAGGGCTTCCAGTCTCTCTGGACTAGTGTCCAGAGCAGACCTTGGGCGCAAGCTCAGCAGCCAGTCCCTCAACACCCGGAGGAAGCTCCACTCCCAGGCACTTTGACATGCCCAGGATCAGAGGTGAGGAGGACACAACATCTATCCCAACACCAAGAGTAACTGGGACCAGTGGGACAAGGCACACAGGAACTCTGCCAGTCCAGTGGCTCGGGTTCCTTCTGGTCTGACTGTGCTGGTGTCCTGAGCAGACCCTGGGCACAGGCTCTACAGTCAGTCCCACAACACCCAAATGAAGCTGCTGCACTCCCAGGTGCTCTAACAAGCCCAGCATCACAAGATCCCAGAATCACAGGATCACAGAGACAGCTTGACTCTGAGGAGTTCTGACACAACTAGGATCACAG
>NW_022196912.1:52063938-52064718 GCF_008632895.1 Mastomys coucha | reverse complement strand
TCACATAATAATAAAAACACCAAATGCACTAAACAAAGAAAGAATTTTAAAAGCAGTAAGGGAAAAATATCAAGCAACATATAAAGGCAGGCCTATCAGAATTACGGCAGATTTCTCACCAGAGACTATGAAAGCTAGAAGATCCTGGGCAGATGACACACAGACCCTACAAGAACACAAATGCCAGCCCAGGCCACTATACCCAGCAAAACTTTCAATTACCATAGATGGAGAAAACAAGATATTCCTTGACAAATTAAAATTTACACAATATCTTTCCACAAATCCAGCCCTTCAAAGGATACTAGATGGATGATATCAACATAAGGAGCAAAACTAAACCCTAGAAGAAGCAAGAAATCAATCTTTCAACAAATCCACACAAACCTAATTCCACCTCTTACAACAAAAACAATAGAAAGTGACAATTACTTTTTCTTAATATCTTAATAAGAAAATTAATATTCTCAACATATCCTAACTGATTGAAATCCAATAATATGAGGAATTAGAAATTTGTTGAATGTCATCCAATGGTCTCTCTAATTTGGACCTATTTGGTCTCTATTGGCCCTAATTAGAGAAATAGGTCCAATATTGTACAATGTATATACACTTTCTTGTTTGTTTGTGACAATGTCTAGCTGTGTACAACATAAGGGTCTTGAAATCTTGCTTCTCAATCTCAGTCTCACTTTTAGTAGCTTTGTTCATTTCATGTTTTTACACTATACGATGGTTTTCAGAACAGCTTATATATTTCAAAAGTATTTATATACC
>NW_022196912.1:52053310-52063375 GCF_008632895.1 Mastomys coucha | reverse complement strand
TGGAGGTAAAATCCTTTGGTGATGTGAGGGTCATTGAAATACAGCCTTATTACAATGAAATCCAAAGTATAAAAATTGTTCTTATTTTATGCTTGTACCACAGTAAAAGCCAAGATTTTAAACTCTACTAAATACAAAACAAACAAACATAAAGACTTTATATATTTATGTTCATCTAAGAAAATACTAGTAATGATGTATTATTTTGAAGTATACAGTTAATATATTTGGAGTTATTTAAAATTTATATTGAGAAAAACGTATTTTCACTATTGCTATAGACGAGCATCTACATAAGACTGTTAAATTGATTGTTGTTTTATGTCAAACCAAAAAAAAAAAAGAAAGGGAAGAAATGGACTAACGTTTATTTTGGTTGTTTCGTTGTTTGGTTGGTTGGGGTTTTTTGTTTGGTTTTTGTTTTTATTAAGAGATAGGGTCTCATGTTTACCACGTTGACTAAGCAGCCAAGGATGACCTCGAATTTAGCATCTTCTTGCCTTTATCATCTAAACACTGAGATTACAGACATGTATCTCCATGTCCAGTGTTTCTGTAGTGTTGGCAGTTGAACCCAGGGCTCTGTATATGTTAGACTAGCACTCTACTAACTGAGCTACAACTCCATCAGAGATACTGCCTTTTAAATAAAATATGCTTGTGCTCGCTTCAGCAACACATATACTAAAATAAAATATGCTTATACTTGATGGATTTTTAAAAAACATGCAGTAAAATAAAAAAGATTAAGAATGTGTTCCAATTATTATCTTTTCTTGTTTATTGTTGTTTTGAATTAGGCATTGACCTTCCTTCTGAACTTCTGGTCCTTTTAGTTCCACTTCCAGTGCAGACTGGTTTAGTTACAATTAGTATAATTAGAAAAAATAGTGACTAGCAACTAAAATATTAATTATTTACAAATAGATTTACATTTATTCATTTAATTATTTATTTATTATTTAATGTGTGGGAGGTATTTAGACAAGCCTATGTAGAAGTCACAGTACTAGTTGGGAATGGGTTCTCACATCCTACCTACCATGGAGGCCCTGAGGATTGACACTTCTCAGTCTTGGTAACAGGTACCATTATCACTGACCCTACAAATAGACACTTTAAAGGCTTCATATCCATGCTTGGTTTAAGTGGAGCACAGTATACATGTTACCCATTTCCATATGTAGTAGTAATTATTCTTCCCTATCCTAACTGATATACACACAAGTGTGTAAGTGTTCAATATAGCTATAAGTATCAATATATCCACCTACTTATCTACCAAATTACTTAAAATATCCCTTTACCCATAGTAATCAAAGTAAATTTAGTGAGTCAGTGTTTTTGTGGGTAGACAATTTGAGACTAAACCAGAGGGCATTTTATGCTAAAACTACCATAGTCTATCCTGTTGAAATGATAGTTACTATGGTGATAATGAAGTTGTGTACAGCTTATCAAATTGGAACCTAAGTTAACTGTTGAAAAAAATACAAAGCACTTAAAAAAAAAAAAAGACAATGATTAAGATCTCCTCTTCCTGTTGACTTTTAATTTTTACTTCCCTGAAAGAGATTGTACTCCAGGCCCTTCCAACTGACTGCCTACCTTTCCTTCTCATTTAGCATTAAATACCACACAGTGAGCACATTGCCAGTGTAACACAGCCGGATATGGACTGGCAAATTGAATGTGAGAACAAAAATTAGGTGCAACTATTGTTTCAGTGGAGACTGTTGGAAGTCTTGTTTGTGAGCTTACTTTATTCCACATCCTGCGCCCTGCTTAATCAGAATTGCCCTTGTATTTTTTCACCGAGATGTTCACTCAGCATTGGGTTAGTGAAAGACAGAGTCTTTTTGGGTATGAAACCATTGTCAGGGCAAGTTTCTGTGACCAAGCAAATAAAACCAGGGTATGAAATCACACATTTTAGTATAGTGATATAATTTTAAATGTCCCATACATTGATACGATATATTGTAAAACAGTTTAAGAATGGAGGATAAATCAAGTATAAAATAACATTTATATGTTGCTAATACAACAGTTGATATTATTTTGTAACCTGGAGCTCTTTCCTTGCTTCTGTGTTCCCGCCGACAGCATTTTGTATATACATGTGATGCTCAGACAGGAACAACTCAGTTCTTGGAGGACTCCTTAGCGCTCCTTGCCCATCAGCTAAGGGGAAAGCCAGCCTCTCTGATTGTTCTCTTGCAGAGCCAGGATCAATCATCTGCTTGAGTTAGTATCCATCATCTAACCAGGTGATCTGGTCCAGCTATCGTGTAACTTTGTCTAACAGTATGCCAAACTAAGAAAACTATAAAATAAGCCTTTTCTTTTCTTTTTGTGATTTGGGTCATGTAAGAATGTTCAAAGTTCCCTAAGGTCAGATCTTCTCTGCATTGCTGTTCCTTTCCTCGCAAACTTAGTGCTCTGAGGTTACCTTAAAAACTGAGTGTCCCACTTTCTTTTCTATTAGTTTCAGTGTATCTGGTTTTATGTGGAGGCCCTTGATCCACCCCAACTTGAGCTTTTTACAAGGAGATAAGAATGCATCGATTTGCATTCTTCTACATGCTAACACCAGTTGAACCAGCATTATTTGTTGAAAATGCTGTCTTTTTTCTAATGGATGGTTTTAGCTCCTTTGTCAAAGATCAAGCGATCACAGTTGTGTGGGTTCATTTCTGGGTCTTCAATTCTGTTCCACTGATATACCTGCCTGTCACTGTACCAATACCATGCAGTTTTTATCACGCTTGCTCTGTGATACAGCTTGAGGTCTGGGATGGTGATTCTTCCAGAAGGTTTTTGTTATTGAGAATAGTTTTTGCTATCCTAGGGTTTTTTGTTATTCCAGATGAATTTGCAAATTGTTCTTTCTAACTCTATGAAGAATTGTATTGGAATTTTAATGGGGATTTACTCTATAGATTGCTTTCGGCAAGACGGTCATTTTTATTATATTAATCCTGCAGATCCATGAGAATCTTCCCATCTTCTGAGATCTTCTTTAATTTCTTTCTTCAGAGACTTAAAGTTTTTGTCATACAGCTCTTTCCCTTGCTTAATTAGAGTCACACAAGGTATTTTATATTAGTTGTGACTATTGTAAAGGGTGTTGTTTCACTAATTCTTTCTCAGCCTGTGTATCCTTTGTGTAGAGGAAGGCCACTGATTTGTTTGAGGTAATTTTATATCCAACCTCTTTACTAAAGTTGTTTATCAGGTTTAGAAATTCTCTGGTGGAATTTTTGGGGTCACTTAAATATACTATCATATCATCTGCCTCCTTTTGTTGTCTAGTTGCTCTGGCTAGGACTTCCAGTACTATACTGAATAGTTAGGAAGAGAGTGGGAGCCTTGTCTAGTCCTGATTTTAGTGGGGTTGCTTAAAATACACATAGTATGTAATCACTGATAAGTGGATATTTGCCCAGAAGCTTGGAATACCCAAGATAAAATTCACTGACCACTTGAAGCTCAAGAAGAAAGAAGACCAAGGAAGGAAGGAAGGAAGGAAGGAAAGGAGGAAGGAAGGAAGGAAGGAAGGAAGGAAGGAAGGAAGGAAGGAAGGAAGGAAGGAAGGACTTTGGTCCTCTTAGAAGAGGGAACAAAATACCCATGGGAGAAGATACAAAGACAAAATGTGGAGCAGAAACTGAAGGAAAGGCCATCCAGAGACTTTCCCATCTGGGGAATCCATCCCATATACAGTTACCAAACCCAGACACTATTGTGGATGCCAACAAGTGCTTGCTGACAGAAGCCTGATATAGCTGTCTCCTGAGAGGCTCTGTCTGTGCCTGACAAATACAGAGGTGGATACTCTCATCTAACCATTAGACTAAGCACAGTGTCCCCAATAGAGGAGCTAGAGAAAGGACTGAAGGAGCTGAAGGGGTTGCAGCCCCATAGGAGTAACAACAATATGAACCAACCAGTACCCCCAGAGCTCCCAGGGACTAAACCACCAACCAAAGAGTAAACATGGAAGGACCCATGGCTCCAGCCACATATGTAGCAGAGGATGGCCTTGTTGGACATCAATTCAAGGAGAGCCCTTTGGTCCTGTGAAGGCTCTATGCCCCAGTGTAGGGGAATGCCAGGAGAGGGAAGCAGGAGTGGGTGGGTTGGTAAGCAGGGGAAGGGGAGGTGGGGTGTGGTGTGGTTCAGAGAGGAAAGGAGGAAAGGGGATAACATTTGAAATGTAAATAAAGAAAAATATCTAATAAAAAAACCCTGAGTTCCACCCCTGAACTTCTTCGGTAACTCTGATGGAAGCCTTTCAAGAGCCCCTCCCACCCAGAGGTTGGAGATAGATGTGCTCTTTACAACTCACCCTTAGACCACCCATCCTTCCAGTCTACCTCAGTTTCTGAAGATATGGTGCCCTGTGCCTCCTCCCTCTTCCTTCCCTTTCCTTGAATGTGACTTGTAGCAGGGAGGCCATATTCTGGGAGTGGAATCCAGGCTTAGCACTTGCTGGGACCTAATAAGTTCAACTCCCAGCAACAACAAAAGTAGCGATTACACTTAGAACTTTATTTTACAATGTCTGCAAGCATGCACCTTTTTATACTCGTCAGAGGCAAGGACAACAGCATTTAGCAGTGTTTATGTTTATTAAAAGAAACCAATGGCATTGAAGGCCAAGCTGCCTTCTGATTTCATGGACTAAATAATAAAGTATTACCTACTTCAGCTTTACAGAGAACCATGCTAATGACAAAGTGTATGATAAACCATGTAATATATAAGGAGACTAAAATATTTACTTTACATATCTACAACATGTTATTTCCATATTTCTAAACCAACCACAAATCATATTGGGAAATATTTAGGTACATGAAAAAGCTTCAAAACATAAAAAAAAAAAAAATTAACATTTTTGAAAAAAATCACATGCAAGAGCTCATTAAATAACAACATTGACAAATAAATAACCGGCTTTACCTATTAGCTGCTGCCATGCATTGCTGGCATTCCACTCCAACAGAGGTCAACATGCGGGGAATAATTTCACACTGAGACTGGAAAATGCCACCGGGCTTATTTTTGAAGTGAAATGTCACAAGGTTTGCCTCTCTTTCAAAGGAAGCTAACCCCTGCCTGTCAAACTATTCCCATAAAAACTACTGGAAAAGCCTCCTTTCTGAAATGTTCTGTGAAGATACATTTTTCGATGAACTTCTCCGGTTCTGAGGGATTTAGTTTGGGAAGGGTTAAGATCGGGCTAGGGAGTAGAGCGTTTGGTTTTTTTTAAACTGTAACAGGACGCAGCATCAGGTGCTTTTTAAGAAATGACTGGGGGAGGGGGATGGAAACTACAGGATGCCTGGCTTTCGCTGCAAACTACTCATTACATCTTGAGACACTTGCAAAGGAAAAGCTAGTCCCAGAGATGGTCCCAGAGAAGGACAGCCTGCTGGGCCTGATCAAAGCAGAAAGCATATACTTTCAAGTGAGGAAAGAGCAATGGCAGGCTCGAGAGAGTCTTCCAAGCAATCAAATCTGGGTAGCAGATGCTTTCTAGTCAGACCAGCTCTAGCTCAGACTGTGCTTGCTGGATTTGCTGGCTCTCTTCCGCTCTCTGTGGTGCTGGGCGGGCTTGGCTGGCGACACGCTTTCAAAGTTGTGACTGGACTCGTTGTGCTGCCGGGTATACCTCTTGCACTTGCACGCCGTGACCACGGTGATTTTGTAGGTGCGTGTGCTGCCGTCCTGACACTGCAGCTGGATTCTCTGGGTGCGAGTCTTGTCATTGACACACCGCCACTCCTGGGAGCTCCTCCGGCTCCAGTACTTTGTTCCGTAGCCTCCTCCGATCCAGTTGGGAAGCACCGGCAGGGGCAAGCACTCGCCCGCGCACACCAGCTCCTTCAGAGGGCTGATACTGGTGCACTGGCCATCCGAAATGTATTTGGTGGACCTCAGTTCCCTGCAGCCCACTTGAACTCGACCTGCAGGAAACAGGAAAGAACTACATCAGAGACAGAAAGCAACTGAAGGTGTTTGGGTTCTGTTCTTGTTTTAAGTAATTTGCAGTGATTATATATTTAATATGTATATAATATAATATAATACAATACAATATAAATCCGAATTGCAGCAAACTGCGATGTACTTTATATTCACAAGGCAACTCAGCGGGAGGGTTGCAAGACACTTTGATCATAATGGTAAGATTACATAAAGGCTGTAACTTTGGGGAGGGGAGAGAGATAGAGAGGGAGACAGGGAGAGAGAGAGACTCCTTTTTTTTCATGTGTTTCAATATCTGATTGTTTATTAAAGTATTGAAAAGTCACATTCTCTTAGACTCGTTCCCAATAATGGTTCCACCCCTGTAAATATCCACTCTTCAAAGAGTACACTTTAATGTACTCTTTCTCATGGATCATATTGGTTAATGTCTGCAAGTGCTTCTAATTAAGTTTTCAAAAATCGCTGGAGAAAATGTGGAAAGTATTTAAATATTGTGTACAGTGCATATGCATGCTGCAATATTTTGTTTCAATTATAGATTTCAGCTGCATGGTCACACATGCATATGGGTACAACCAATGACATTTTGCATATCAAACCTAATAACTATACTCTCAACATAAATTCACAAGCTGTGTTTTAAAAATATAAGCAGCAAAATGTTTGAAATGCAAAATGCCACCACAATTCAATATTTAAAGAATACAAAAGCCCCTAAATTAGGAACGTATGGTTGCCATAACAACTTGGCTACATTTCCATGAATTTTATAGCAGAAAAATACCTAACATGTCTGATTTACAACTGCACAAGGAGCCACGGTGCTCATTTCCTGAATATCAGGCATGGAAAACTTTTTTGTTGTAGTTATTTGGATTTGATAAGTATGTTCTCTAATTGGCTGATTCTGGTCACGTGCCTCTTGTAATTAAAACAAAATTAATCTTAAAATACTGCAAGCTTTGTCACTACTTTGATATCTAAATCCTTTGCTATCTAAAATGAGAATTGTTTATGAGAAACTTGAAAAGAAATCAAGGCTTATTAACCAGGAAAGAGGGGGAAAGGCTTAACAACATAGTCAGATGAAGTGTTCAAGCAAAAACGAATAAAACCTGTTGAAATTGTTCTTCTGAGTCCTGAAAACTATCTCAAAGCGGACAGTGAGTCAGAAGTTTCGCTCCAATTCTGTACCGTGAACGTCTACTTTAAGGCTCATAGCCTAAGGAAAATGTGTAGCACATGCACGCATGTGTCTGTACATACGGAGCTAAAGCTAGAGACTGAGATGAAAGGGTTAACGGTTTGGCTGGACAGCAGCTAGGCTTGCCTGCTTTTGATTCCAGCTCACCTTCCTGCAGCTGCCTTAGGAATGTACCTGGAAACAGCCAGCAAGGAGTTTAAACTCTCCTGCCTTTTTGTTCCTACATGTAAAGATTGGGCATTTTTGTGGTGACATTTCTCTCACTGACAATGAATACCCACCACACTGTTCAGTAACCCAGTACTGACCCGATACTTTCTACACTCTGAGATCATCTACATGCAAGTGAAACACTTTGGTTTTCTTAGTGAGACATTACCAGTCATATATGGTATGACTTTTCAAAGGTTAAAACTCTTTTTCGTAGTTGGATGGAGTTTAAGGTGGAGGGGCAGAGATTTGTGTAAGATTTCCTGTACACTGTTTCTCTTATCTTTCTTCACATTGGTTACTAACAGGAAATCTTTTAAAGGAAGAGAATAAAGCAGAAGTTAGAGGAAGAAATTTAAACCCCTCTAACTAGTAGTCACTTGGCATGTATGTCAATTAAGCAAACTGAAAAGGGTAAAAAAATACTCCTTGTGCCAAAAAAATTAGCATACTATTATTTAAAATCTCCTGTTACAAATATATACTCAGTCTTTCACAGAAACATACAATTATCTCAATTTGACCTGTTGAATAAAGAGCAATTTAGAAAGCCATGATGCTCCAACGTTTTGCAGTATAGACCTGTTTAACAGTGAACATCAAGTCTTTATACCTCTCCAAACTAGACATACTTTAGACATCTATGTGAGCAATTCCATATTTCCTGAAAACTTCCTTTCAACCTTCGTGACTACCTATACATAGCTCTGGCTAGGTTACCTTTAGACGCTTCACCAAATTTGTGCATGATTTGAAATTAACAAAGTGTAAACGACGTGAGCTTAAACTGCACAGAACAACACTTTAAAGAAATCTCATTTTGCAGAGTTTTTTTTAAAAAGCAGCAGCTCAATACCTAGATCCATTTTTCTGTGGGCATTGGATAAACCATGTCTGTGCTTGTATTATCAAGCCACCGATTTAATTATATTAACTCTAAAATCACTACCCGAGGAAAGAACACCAGCCTACACATGCACCAGATTGCTCCCAGATTGTTTTGCTAAAACATAGATGGTTCACGTTAGTTTACAGCAAAAGCATTCTATAGAAGTAGGAACCGATGCTCCCCAAAAAGGGGGAAAAATCTGTACAAGTAAAACACACTTACTGTTGCGATCCAGTCCAGTGCTACTGAAATGCCTGCCTCCATTCCTGGCTTGATTCAAGGTGCTGTTGCTGCTGGGGTGTGCTGGAACAGGTTTAACCACATGTGAATAAAGGATTTCTGTGGCATCATTTTTAAAAGCCAAACAGTTTTTCATCAAGATGCAGAGAAGGGGAATGAGAGAGAGATGAATGGCAGGAGGAAGCATGATGAGTGGAGGATTTGCTTGGCTGAGGAGCCGCTTGATTCTTTCCCCCTGCCTCTGCACTATTGACTGTGGAATCCCTCCCCAAGGTTCCCTTTATATAGCCAGAGGCTTGGCGTTCATTCAGGTGTAAAGTTGTGTAGGGCTTCAGAGTGAAAACACAGAGAAGGGGGTGGGATCCCTACTTGACCCTGCAAAAGAATTTTACCAATGGAGAAGACGGCTGCAGAAGAGGAGGGGCTTGCTAAACAAATTGCCTGCAATTTCAGAGTTGGGCTTTACTGGTCTGCTAGCCGAGCTGAAGCAGGCAAGGCAGAGCTCTGTCGCAACTGCTATACTCCTCAGCCAGGTCCTCTCCGGAGCCTAGGTTCACGGTCAAGTTTAATGGAAGGAAAAGGGGCTTGCTATTTAGATAAAGAGACAAAGTTGATTTTAGTTTTTGTTCTCTTCCTCTCAGATTAAAGAAAATTTGGGGCCTGAAGGGGCTTTTTCCCCAATTGTTAGAAGAAGACATGTGAGTTTTCAGTAATGTCAGACTTGAGTAAAGGACCTATTTAGTTAAATATGTTTTGTCTCTCAAGAAGAAAACCTTTTCCCCTCCCTTTTCCCATAAAGAGGAAGACACAGAGCTAAAACCTGCCCTCTGGACACACTTAAATAATGCTGCTTTGATCTGCACGAACAACTGTCCTGCTAGGTAAATTACTGCCAGCGGTCCTGTGGGGGAGGGGGCAGTGGAATGAGCAGAACTTTGTCTGAATTAAATTAATTCATATCAGTTTTCATCTTAAAATAGGCCAACAAGGTTTAGCATTCAGCATGTCTCTTACCCAAAAGAAAACCATTTTCTACCTACTATCCTTTACCAATTCAAAATATTTCTAGATTGCTCATATACTGCAGATCCTGGTTTATATTTGTATTTGTCAAACATTGGGTTTTGTCACTTCCTTCGAGTCTGCCGCCTAAGCAATAAGTAAGTGTTGTGACCATCTGGGCTGCTTTATTTCCACTTGACACAACTATTCCATGATAAGGTCCCTGATCTTTAACTCTGAAAACATAAGGGTTGAAGCAGTATGACTCAGCACATAAGGGCGCTTGCAAACAAGCTTGACAGTCCTGACTTCAGGATCATTGGAACCCACATGGCAGAAGGAGAGTGGCCTCTGCAACTTTGTCCTCTTAGCATTCACATGTGTGCTGGCATGAGTATAGAAGCATAAGATGAAGAAATTATTTAAGAATATAAATGCTTATCTTTTTAAATCATTTATGAAATTCTTAGGGAAATGGATGGATCTGGAGAATATCATCCTGAGTGAGGTAACCCAATCA
>NW_022196912.1:52030141-52052923 GCF_008632895.1 Mastomys coucha | reverse complement strand
GGCATGGGGAGGGGGGAGGCAACAGGGGTTTGTTTTTGTTGTTTTTGTTTGTTTCTTTATTTTTTGGACATTCTGATTGGGATAACTTTCAAATTGTCTAATGATAAATCCAATTTTAACGGTTAGTGTGGCTGTTCGAAAAATGTCTTAGTATTTTGTACCTCTCTTATGTATAAGTTCTTGTCCACTATAACTACTATTCACTGCCACCTCTCCTTCCTTCTTCCTTAACTGTGCAAATCAACAGTGGTATCTGTTGACATTTTGGAACCAGCAATTACTTTTCATATAGGCACTGCCATGCATCTTTACTACAATCCTTGGCTTTTACCCAGTAGCCGTCAGTTGTAAGGAATAATAATTCCACTACTGCCAAATTTCTCCCAGCATGTCAAAACCATCCCTGATCAAGAACAATGTTCTACTTATTATTATAAAAAGAAAGTAAGCATAAGAATAAAAGACTAAGCATTAAATAAGAAGGGAAGTGTTCTCTTTTTTTCCCAGGGGAAAACTGTACTTTGATTTTATTTTACGAAGTATGACTTGCTTATCTTTTAGAGATATAAAATATCCATGGGTTAAAACAAGATAGGGTCTGGAATAGGTGTCAAAACAATAAAGTGGAGAATAGTTAGAATTGTGATGATGGTAAACTCTTATGGGGTGAGGGCTGGTAGAATGTGATGTATCCTGATTACTCTTACATATCTTAGAAATTCTACAAAATAAAAAATTGAAAATCAGAGCCAAAGAATCAATGTATAACCGGGAGTTTGATTTCTTATTGTTATGTATGATAATCTATCATTTTAAGTTCCTTCCTGGAACATGATTAAATTAGATTATTTTGTAGGTTATATGACAAGCATTCTTCCAAAATGGCATGAAGAATTCTTGTCCTGAATTAAGGGACTTCATGTTAATTATACAGTGTTCATATTGACAGCTGATCCAATGCTTACAGAAAGCAGGAGTCAAAATAATCAAATCCTTCTCCAGTGTATTTTTTCTGCAGAGCAAAAGCAGGAAATATTTTAGTTTGAATTTAATTATTAGGTTGGGCTACATATTGAACAAATTAATATAGATTGTTAAATCTGCATAGCCTTTTGAGTTCTTCACTCCATTTAGGAAGCAGCCAAATGGGGAGGAGCAGCAGTATGATTGCACATACCTACAAGGGAAGGTTCATCTAGGAAACTACTCTAGTAAAATAGAAACAATCACAAATGTAATGTTTAATGGGTATTTAATAATCAGAGTAATATATTTTATTAGGACTCATTACAACTGGCAGAATTATAGATGTAGGCTTTAGCCTAGCAGTGGTGGCACATGACTTTGATCCCAGCATTTGGAAGGCAGAGGCAGGCAGATTTCTGAGTTCGAGACTAGTCTGGTCTACAGAGTGAGTTCCAGGACAGCCAGGGCAAGACAGAGAAACCCTGTCTCGAAAAACAAAAACAAACAAAAAAAATGTAGGCTTTAAACATTACCCTTGACTCTTCCTCCTGCTCTTCCCACCATCTGTTCTCCTCTTTCTATGGCATTCTTACTCCCTCTTTTTCCTTGATTAATACCTATTTCCCTTCAAGTCCTCGTTGGATAGTACTAGGACTCACTCCCTTGCCCTCTGCCCTTCATATCTGGATCCAGTCTTCACAATCTGTTGCTCCATAACAGCAGGTTAGCAAGCCTTAAGAGTGAGACAATATATTGGAAGAAAATAAATATTTTAACCGTAGGAAAACCCTCGAACATGTGAAAAGATTGGTAGATGTTGGTAGTAGCCAATATGGAACAAGATATATGTTTCCCCATGGTATTCACACCTTTGTGTCAGCCTTCTTTTCCTGACTGTGAGATGAACCTAAAGACCACTTTTCAATGACTGTAATATGTATGCTAACATAATGGGATATAACTGCAAAGGTTAGGTTTCCACAGATGGTGACTTCTGTCTTGTTCTGGCTCTCTCCCATCCTTGCACTAGTAAAAACCAGCTATCAAG
The DNA here is from genome assembly GCF_008632895.1 of Mastomys coucha. Lineage (NCBI taxonomy): Eukaryota > Metazoa > Chordata > Mammalia > Rodentia > Muridae > Mastomys > Mastomys coucha. The sequence continues at coordinate 52,050,909 of NW_022196912.1, read as the reverse complement.
TGAGTTCCCAGAATGCAGCTCAGGTATTGAAAGAAAGAGTCCAGAATTCTCAGTCACCACACAAATGCATTTGTAAGCAACTCTTTACAGTCATTCATTTAGTTAAGATTGCAGCCCTGGATCATTCCCCAAATGCAGCCTAGTAAACGATTCTGAACCAACATCCTCAGAGCTAAGGCATACTTATTGTTTTAACTAATTGGGGGTGGGGAGATCTGTATAATATTTTGTATAGAAATAATGATGTGGCCAGTAAGTCACTTTCATACCAGGGCTATAGCACTGTCATATACATGAAACTTGATGAGCTCAATCAGTAGGTAAGCTTTGGAGCCTGCCATCCACCTCAAAGCTCAGTCATCAATATTGTTCAACTGGCCATAATGAAATGATGGCTTTAGAATTTCTGCTATTGATCTAACAGGCAAAATATGTCACAGTGATTTTAATGTTCTAATACAATTGTCCACCATGTGACTCCTGGAACTGCAAGCAGAGAATTCAAATTTGAATGTGTCTTTTGGAGATCACAGTTACTGTCCTGCTCAATTCTAGGGTTAGGCAATACTTCATGGCATAAAGGAGACTACTTTCCTGCACTTGAGTCTTAGTTCTGCCATTTACAGTGTTTATGAACTTAGACATATTATCTTTTCTAAAAGTCTCTCTCAGTGTCCCCATCTATAAACAATGCCAGACTGACTGTCTTACCACAGAAAGAAATGGGATAAGTCCCCATCTAAAATGCAATACAAAGTCAATTAAACACAGAAGAAATATGGGGAAACAATTCCTTGAATATGATTCTAGAAGATTTTTCTTATGGACTTCAAATTATAAACATGACTTAAAAACTGGAGAAGCCCTGAGTAAGCCCAGGTTTACCCAGTGTAAGGTATAAACGGGAGGCTAGGAGGGTAGAGGTTGTCTGCCCCAACGAAATAGGTAAATGGAGCCTGTCCACTTATTTTTCTCAACTTTGACAAGGGAAGAATTGAAATAAATACACATAGAAATATTCATTGTAGTCAAATATTATCTACATCTGTGATTTCATGGTCTTAATTATTTTCATATGGTTCCAGTGAATAGAAAGAACTTGTTCATCAAAAAAGTGAATAACCATTATAAGTTTAGGGGAAAACTGAACAAATACAGGATTTTCATTCATTTAAGAAGAGAAGAGACTCGCTGCTGGCCCTGTCTTGAACAATCAGATAAGAGTCCTGTCCCTGCTCCCCTACCCCTCTAAGAGCAGGCATGATGGCTTTTGCTCATGTTTTCAACAGCATACTTTGTTGTTGGTTTGGTTTGGTCCTTCAGCCATCCAGACTGTGGACATCCTCCTTCTTCAGCTTTCACAGCTACTACACCCAAATCTGTCATTCTGCATCAAAAGCTGTGCCGGGCATGCCTGCCAAGCTCAATTGACCATTTCACTAAAAGAAATACCTTTAACTTAATCTTCATGGGCAGTTTTCTCTCTACCTGCCTATGTTAAAGGGATCTCCTTGATGAGAAATTGAGCAGCACTCAGAGATAAAAGGAAACACTATTTCATGAGTGCCACCGACATCTCTGCTAAGGGAGGTGCAGCACTGATGTCACCTCACTGCCTCTATTGGTTGCCTATTTTTGTTTTAATTTCTTTAGGTTGGAAGGGTTTGTTTTGGAGAATGGAATTTTTTTTCCTACTTTTAATATACCCAGTGGGGATATTTGCATTCATTTGCAATGAATGACCTGTGTAACCTGATGGAAAACCCCAAGGGAGATTTCCAAATCCCACATATATATATATATATTGCCAGCCAGAGCTTTACAAATTCTGCATGATTGACATAGGGCATGATGAGCTCTTTCCTAGTAGACACAGGGTCTACGAGTCTCCCCTAGTTCTGTGAACTAGATACTGATGTCAACTACTCACGCAGAAGCCTCTTATCTAGGCTATAGAATGGAGGTTAGGTAAGCAGGGCTGGGGCTTTCATTTAATTGCACACAAATTTTGCTGCCATTTGATACCTTATGGAATAGAAATTAGTGTTCTCCAAAAACTAAAAACAAAACAAAACAGAGAGAGAGAGAGAGAGAGAGAGAGAGAAGAAATTAGCGTTCTCATCTAGGACACTTAGACCATACCACTTAAAGTGACTTACCAAGCTGACAGAGTATTAAATATCCTAATCTAAGTGATTACTGAAAGGGGGAAATAGTGTTTTGTTTCTAACAGCGATCTTAAAACAGCATGTCACCTGAAAGCTTGTTAGACATGCAGAGCCTAGAGCTGACCAGAATACCATAAATCAGATACCAGGAACCTGTGTTTTAATGAGTTTCCCAAAAAAATCCTGGAAAAAAGCTAGGTTTCCTAGTGATAGATTAACGTTCCACTCCACAGAAGTAGGTATTCAGAACTCTGGCAGTTGGTACCCACAGTGTTATAACTCCTCACTAGCAATTTTGGTATCAATATCAGATTTGCTGAGAAATCAAGTTTACTCATGTATTGACAAAATACTTTGATCGTTAGGTTTTGTGGAAGCCCTAAGGGCATCCCACAGCCAAACTGGGATCCCAGCCCTGGCATGATCCAGCACTGTCCATGAGTACCAGAAAGTTTCCCAGCAAAGCTAAGTTAGCCATGATCTTACATCACCAGTAAAGGCTTATGGCTTAGAGCCAGCACGGTTTTAAGTTCTCTGAAATACAAGAAAACTGAAAAACAGAGTTTTTTAGATGATTTGATGCAATGATACCACTTTCTTTTCAGGAAACAATTTTGTGTAAGAACTTTCTAATTTTTAATCTGGTATTTTTCAATGTAATTATTTTCTCCCTACTCACACATAGATAGAGCCTATGATGTAGGGGATACCATACCTAGAGAGCAGTTCTGCAAAGGGGGATCTAATAAAGAAGGCAGCATTTGACCATCCTGACTGGAATGGTAGACTGGGTCAGATCTTGACTAATCCAGTCTTGTAGGATTGAACATTTGACTATTACCTGCTCAGTGCCAGGAGTCACGGATGAACACCCGTTAGTATTCATGTTAGTATTCATTTTCATTTTCATAATTGGAAAATCAAGTAACTTCCACTCAAAGCAAAATCTAGGAATGTTCCTCAAATGTACCTCAAATTCCTATTACTCTTCCCAGCAGCTGCTTACTTCCTTGTTCCTAATGGGAGCCACAGCTGAGTTCTGACAGAAGTTGTTAGTTCTGTTTTTTGGTCTGTTTTTAAAAAGCTTGATTTAAGAAGAAGAAGGAGGAGGAGGAGGAGGAGGAGGAGGAGGAGGAGGAGAAATTTGACTTTTCCGATCTTGTTCAGTATGGCATTATATGAACTTGCCTGAGTGGGTTTGTTTGTTTGTTTGTTTGTTTGTTTGTTTGTTTTTTAATCCTGACTACCACAATCGACTGAACAAAACTTGGCTATTTTGAAGAATGTTGCTGTAAACAACCTTGCCTCTTGAAGCATCCGGAAACACAGTTTGAAGTTTATGTATGTAGCTGTGAAAAGGGTGAGCTATAGGAGGTTCAATTTTAGTATATAATACCAGAGTTTTCCACAGGGCCCTTATAAGCTGAAATTTCTATCAATCTTCATAGATTTGAAACAGGGACATGGTCAACATGATGCTTTGGGACACCAAATGTAGCCACACTGCTTGAGATGTTTTAGGAGCGTGCACACTAGAACAAAAGGAGAGATGTTGTGGAAAAAACCCGGGAGAAAAAGAACAAGACCCTGCAGTTGAAGGAGGGAGAGGGCTAGGGCCCAGGGGAAAGATCCCATGGGCTTAGTTTGGCATTAGATTAGAGAAGATGACAAAGGTGAAAATAGATTTTAGCCCTGTTGCCTGAGAGAACGGCACAGGGAGAGAACCCAACAGCATTGGAAAAGAGAAAGAATAGTGTAGGTTCAGTGAGGAAGAGGCTAAAGAGCTGATGGACATCCAAGAAAAGCTTTTTTCTCTGGAAAAAGCTGGAGAAGTCTTTCTAGACACTAACAATAGCTTCACTAGGGAGATATTCTATACATTATGATAGGCCTTGGTTTAAAAACCAGTTGTCAAATGGTAACACTATAAGACTTTCATTGATATCTTAAAGTCACCTAATCATGTCCTTAGAGTGTTTGGACTCCCTGCTGTCAGCAACTCCAGGAGGGTGACCTATTGTCCTGCTATGCTTGTGCATGCTTATAAAATGAATGGTTTGTGTTTCCAGTGAAGCCATAAATAGCATGATGCTCTCAGGTCTTTTTAGCACAGATAGAGCTATTGATTACGCTCATTTTTTCATGACAACTCACTGAACCTTTGTCATAATCTCCTAACTCACCTCTTGACTTGCACTCTGTCTTAGGGTTTCTATTCCTGCACAACATCATGACCAAGAAGCAAGTTGGGGAGGAAGGGTTTATTCAACTTACTTCCATCTTGCTGTTGATCACCAGAGGAAGTCCGACTGGAACTCAAGCAGATCAGGAAGCAGGAGCAGAGGCCATGGAGAGATGTTCCTTGCTGGCTTGCTTTTCCTGGCTTGCTCAGACTGCTCTCTTATAGAACCCAAGACCTCCAGCCCAGGGATGGCACCACCCACAAGGGGCCCTACCCACTTGATCACTAATTGAGAAAATGCCCCACAGCTGGATCTCATGGAGGCATTTCCCCAACTGAAGCTCCCTTCTGTGATAACTCCAGCCTGTGTCAAGTTGACACACAAAACTAGCCAGTACACACTCCAATCACGCTGAAATGCTCTCTCCAAAATGAACATTTAAAATATACACCTGAACATCTCTCCAAGAAATCAGTTGCTCCTTTTACTTTCATCGAAAATAAACATCCCTTTAGTTGGCGACCCCCACCGACTCTTGTCAGTCTCATACTGTGTTTTATCCTCAATAGGAGTTCTTAAACTTATATTCTATTCAATGCTTCTTTCCATGACTTTGCAGCTATTGTTTCTCATGTCTAGAACACCTTTCCTGCCTGGGAATCATTATTTTAGAATAATATAATAATATTATATATATTATATAATATAAAATAATAAATAAATAATAAGTCAAAAGTCTGTCTCCTGATCCTTCATGGCATATATAGATTTCATCAGTCAAACAATAGGAAAGGCAAGGATAACAGGAGCGAAGATAAGCTTTTCAAAACATGGGGGATGAGGATTCTTCGGTATTTCATTCTATAACAATATAAAGATACTTACTTTAATATTAATAAGGTAGAGTTATTTGCATTTCCATCCTTATGTATAACAAACCACATTTCTGATAAATAAAATAATTAAACCATTATAAATGAAGCATTAAAGTAAAATAGAAAAGAATTCAGATAGCATATACTAAGGACTTAATTTATGAGTCTTGAAAATGAATACTGCCAAAATATTCGAATTTTCTAAACAGGTGTCATTCTTTCTACTTCAACAGCAATAACAAGAAAATCAACATGATCTCTTAATACCAAAGTTTACTTAAAATTTATTGAAGAAACACAAAAATGATGTTATTATGGAAAAGATCCACATAAGTCTGAAGTTATGAGTCTAAAAAGATGATGCAGAGGTTGGGAACACTTGCTGCTCTTGCAGAGGACCTGGGTTCAAATCATGTTGGGTTTTTTTTTTTTCAAATTAACCCTTGCATTTAAGAAACTACACTGAACCTATATAGTGGGCTCACCACTAACTATAGCTTGAGTTCCAGGGAGCTGGAAATCCTCTTCTGACTTCCTTAGGCATCAGGCATGCACATGATCCGTTCATGCAAGCCAAACACACATGCAAATCAAATAGAATAATAAACCTTTATATTAAAAATCTGGTTACAAAATTTATTTTACAAAGTACATGTGTATTCAAAAATGTAAGTGGTTCATTAAGTGACAGAATAAAATGTACTTTTCCCTCCATCCCTCCTCCAACTCATTCTTCAAAGATAAACACAGTTATGAGTTCATTATGCTGATTGCCAACAATTTCTGCACTTAGCAGCATGTAAATTTAGTTTTTTTCTTTTCATACAGATCATATCATGTTTTTTTTTCTCAAATTACCCCTTGCATTTAAGGAACTACACTGAACCTTTTCTCATATCAGAACATTTACATTTGCCTCATTTTATAACCATTTATTACATGGATGTGACATAATGTGTTGATCTAGTTCTTACTTGTTTGATACTTAGAACGTTTCCAAGTCTTCTCATTCATAAATCTAACAGAATGTTCACCTTAATGCACTGTTTTTACTCGTCTGGTTTTTATATTTTCAAGTTCTCCTAACTCGGTAGAGGAAGAGTTGGGAACATAAAAGAAGAGTTAGGCATGAGCATTGGATGAAGAACAGGGGCCAACCCTTGGGCCCTGACACTGCTGCCCACAGGAGGTGTGGTGGGTTGAGTTTAAAATGTTCCCCACAGGCCCTTATTTTGAGCATCTAGTCTCCAATTTGTGCTAGCAGTTTAAAGGCTGTGTAGTGAGCTTTTAGGAAGTGAGGTCTGTCTGTCGGAAGTAGATCAATAGGGGTGAGCCTTTGAATGTTGTACCTGCCACGGATTCCAGTTTATGCTCTACTTCCTGAGGTGAAAGAGCTGCGGGCCGCTTAGCTACCCCAGCCAGGAATTTTGTCAGGCCTCACTGGCAACGATAGAACCACAATCCAAAGTTGTTTGTACTGTTTTTTGGGTTTGTTTTTTTGTTTGTTTGTTTCTTTTTTTTTTTTTTTGTCACAACATCACAAACGTAACTAATACAGGAGGCTAGGCCTCCCAAGGGATGGATGGCACACTCATCAAACATTCCAAGCAGGAGGCCAGTACCTATATCCCTGATGAGTGTATACGAAAATGCACAAACAGACTTGGGGGCAACTGGTACCAGGTCAGATTCCACAGAAAACTTGGCAAAGTCTTTGATGGGGAGCCAGGGAAGAAGGAAAAAGCAAATAAAGGCCCGGGTTCTAAATTCAATTGGTCTTAAAATATAACAAAAAGTAATTTGATTTTTTTTTTCATACTTATGCTTCTAGACTGGAATTCATACAATCTTCATGAGTATTTGAATTCTTAATAGTCAATTTTTTCTAATTTTTAAAATATTTATTCATGTGTTTTGCATGTGTTGTGGGCACACACATGCACACCATTGGTGTGTGTGAAGGGCAGAAGATGGCTTTCTAGAGACAGATCTTTCCCTCCGTTATACAGGTCCCAGGCACAGAACGCAGGTCATAAGGCTTGGCAGTGAGTAGGTTTGCAGACTGAGCCATCTTGTCAACTCCCAACTTAGAGTCAAACTTTTAACTTGGACCCTTTTAATTCATAAAAGCACAGTTAATTTACCTTAATTAAAGAGAAAATATGTGTTTTCAATAAGGTTCCTTGATATTATTATTTACCAATGTCCATCCTTTCATTTTAAAATTTTGCAAAATCCTATAAAGTGTAGCTTCACTAAGTCTCAAGTCTTAAAAACCTATTGTAGCACTTTGATATTGAACAGATCTCATGTGTGCTATGAAGTGCACATGAACACATAAAGTTCAATAGTTTATTAGGGAGAAAAAATGGTCTAGGGAGGCAATGGCTGCATTGTGACCCCATTATTTTTTTTATTTTATTTTATTTTATTTTATTTTTTTGGTCATGGCCTTTATCTTCAGTACTTTTGTAAAGTTTTTTTTTTTTTTTTTAAGGCCTTACCCTCATATATGGTTGGTAAAGACTAGATTAAATAAAGATCACACACAGACACACTTTAGCAATTATTCTCTGATTAAGGGGTATTGATTAAATTGCTTTAAACAGGAAAAGACAAAGAGGATCCTTAAAATTTCTTATGACTTGTACTTTGTATGTGAAGCAACAGTTGATACTATTTGGGGACGTAGCTCTTTGTGTTTATTATGTAGGTGGGGGCTGTTGGCTGCCAGTATGGGGTGGGGGGGTGGGGGGGTGGAGGGAGCAGCCTTCCTGACAAACAGCCAAAAAAGGATCTTGAAACAGGCTTCAGAGTTCACTCCTGCCAGGACATCACAAGCTGTTTAATGGCCAGCGAAATGTCCCGCTGGTTTTGCAGCCGTACTAGATAGTCCCAGGAATCTGGCTAGCTTCAGAAGTCGAGCTAAACCAAATGCAACTGTGCAGAGCCACACCCTAGGGTGACTGTCTCCAAATACCTTACAAGTCAGAGGCTGAAGCACTTGAAAGGCTTGGATCCCTGAAGATCAAATCTTTGTAAGATGGAGCATTTAAAGACAAGCCCGAAGCGCATCAACATTGTCGTGTACAGATCTCTTCCTGTGCTGTTTTGCCTCCCAATTATAAAGGTGGCCAGTGCACATGATAATTATGGTTCCTTCAAATGGATTCACTCTTGAGCAGATCAGCTCAGAAATGTTGGCACAGTTTCAGGGTTCTCAAACAACTGCTTGCCAAACCTCTCTTTGATCCAGTCAAATCATCCTATGATTCAAAATAAGGCCTAGAGCCTTTCAAGAATTCACATCTTAAATCCTCATCTGCGTCCTCTAACCTCCCCTTGTTCAACCTAAAAACCCGTTTTCCTTATCAGTGAAAAGGGAATACAGTTCCTCCCTCTCCACCCCACCCCCGTGGGATCGATAATATGTTTCTCTTTGTTTCCCTTCATTAATTCATCCCTTGAACAAACATAAATGGGGGTACTTAGAAAGTACGAACACTGGGACTTGCCCTGCAGTTATTCACAAGACAAAGCTACTTCCACCAATTCAGAGCGAGGTGGAGACAGTCAGTTAAACAGATAATTACGATAGAAGGTTTTAAATTAGGGTGAGGTCATGACAGACAGAAGCAGGGCTCCAAGCCACCAGCAGGGGCCAAGAAGATTCCAGTGGACGTGAACACTGAGTAGAGCATTAGGGATAAACAAGAGCAGGCAAATGACAAAAGCGAGCGAGCGCGCTGTGTATTGGCGATGGTGGGGTGAGTGCATACCCAGGCCTGGCAGCAAGAGAATGCTGAATGCTTGTGGTGAAATGCCTTCCATGGAGTAGTTACAGAAGAGGTGAGAGGTTTCAAGCACCATTGTTTGTCCTCTGCAAACCTGAAAAGCTTTAGTTTTATTCTAAAGCCAGTGGGAGGGACCCTTAGAAGGGTTTTGAGCAAAGTAGGGACCAGTATGGAGCCATAGATAACAGCAAAGGACTGTAGAAGAAAGTCGAGTTCAAAATACTCATAGTTACCCGTAGCTGAGAGTCCTGACATCTCAGATCAAACTCTGGAACACTGAGGAGAATACCTGGACTAGAAACCCAGACACGGAAAGAAACCAGGCGACTGAGACCTCCGTGGAACAGATCAGAATTAGCAAAGAAAGGCATGCACTGGGTATGGGACTGACTGGAAGCAGCATGCACTGCTTAAGGCATAGGTCTACGCCTGGAGATAGAAATGTGGCATAGGATCTTGTTGTCAATGTCCCATTTTCCCAAGAGACACTGTTTACAACCTAACACTGTTAGACCAGCTACTTTCTTAAAAACAAGGATACTTTGAGGATTCCCCGTCCCCCGCCCCCGCCCCAAGCTCCCAGTCTTATGAGCTGAGTGCCACATAGAACTGATTTGGTACAAAACACTCCTTTATGGATATTTTTGTGGCACATGTTGCAGTTATTGATCTTATTGTTCTTTTTGAAGTACTAGGAAATGAACCCATGACCTCACTTATGCTAAGTGAGCACTCTACCGCTGAGCTACATCTCTTCCCTGCACATATATTTTTATTTATTTTTGTGAGTATATTTTTAGTAGTCAACATCATGGTTTCATTATAATTTAGTTTACATTTTATTATTATTGCACGTATTGTGTGTGTGTGTGTGTGTGTGATATTTTGTGTGAATATAGGGGCATTCACAACAGAGCACGTAGGTGGATGTCAGAGGACAACTTTTAGTGACAATCAAACACAGGTTGTCAAGCTTGTATGACAAGCTCTTCTACCCAGCAGCCTTCTTCTCAGATGTCATTATTATATTTTCATACTTACATATCACCTCCTCTTGAAATTGTCCATCTCCACTGTCACCATGCGATGTTTGGAAAGGGTGTACGTAAGTATAGCCCAACAGTCAGTGAAGGGCACTGTGTGGTATGAGTTCCCTTTGCCACTCTTTGTTGGTCTTCCTTGGGTTTTGCTGATGCTGGTCTTCACTGATGATGCTGTTTGGTACTGGGTTTGCCTTGCCACTCTTTGCTGATCATCATTTGTTGTGACTTTGTAAAGAGAAACACAAGAAAAAACTTGCCGTGGTGGTCTGGAGGCTTCTTGCCTTTTCTGCAGACTCGGGTCAATTGGCAGAGCCCCAAGGTTTCTCCTGGATCAAATTGCCATTTCTGAATTGTGAATGATGTATGCAAGTGGATCAAGCTACCACTGCTGATTCATGTGAACTGAACCACTGATACCACGACAAAGCAGACTGGATTCACTCCAAAGGACTATTTCTAGACAGGTCCACATCCTCCTTTATCCTATTAACCTTTCCTTTCCTTTTCCTCTGGTGGTTAGTGGACTAGAAGAGAGGTTAAAGCATTCAAATATACTTATTAAAATATGCTTTAAAAAATATAATCCTACACCATTCACCCAGTGATATACAACTGGACCATTTCACCTCTTAACTACTGTGAGCAATTTAGCAGTAAATGTTGATCAAAAAAATCTTTATGATTTGTTCACACAGAATCCTTTGAGTATACCTAAGGGTGGTATCACTGGGGTCATATGGTAGGTTTTTAGGGGAACCTCTATACTGATTTTCACCATGACTGCAGCAGTTTATATAACCATCAGGAGTACATAGGGCTCCTCTTTTTCCATATCCTCAGATATTTACTAACATTGGTTTGCTTGGTAGCCATTCTAGCCCAGGTGAAATAGGATATCAGCACAATTTTAATTGGCATTTCTGTGATAGCCAAGAGTATGGAATGCTTTCTCAAGCATTTATTAACAATTTGTGTTTTTTCTTTTAAATGTATTTATGCAATTCACTATCGCTTGAGTTGACTGATTTTTCTAGTGCTCACATTTTATAGTTCTTTTGGACATAAACTCAAATATACACATATATAATATATAACATAAACATGTTATATAATACATGCTTTATAATATATGTTATATAATACATGTTATATAATGTGTTATATAATATACAATATTTGGATATATAGTTTTTGAGATAGGTCTCACTACATATCCTGGCTGACCTAGAACTTGTTATGTAAACCAGGCTGACCTTGACTCACAGGGAACCTCCTTCCTTTGACTCCTGAGAGCTGGATCTTAAGGCATGCACATCCATGCCCAGCTCAGAGTTCTTCACATGGTCTAGATATTAATCTCCTACCTCAATTGGAAGCAATGGTTTTTTTTGTTGTTGTTGCTTTTTTTTTACTCTATAGGCTGTCTCTTCACTCTGGACTTAGTTCCCTTTGCTACACAAAAACTTCAAAATTTCACACAGTCTCACTTGTCAATTCTTGGGATCATTTCTTGCAGTAGTATAGTTATTTTCCAAAAGACATTGTCAATGGCCATATCATCAGCTATTTACCTATATACATTTACCTATGTAAAATTTAATTACTTTTCTCATTTCTTCCTTGGGCAATCGTATTTGTAATACTTTATGGGTGTAGCTTCTGATATTACTAGGAGACACAATGTCACAGCAAACTCTCTGACCGTCTGGCTCCTATAATCTTTCTGTCCCCTCTTCTTCAATGTTCCTGGGCTTTAGATGCAGGAATAGTTTGTAGAGGTATACACAGGCACTAGGCTCCATAACTCTGCATTTTGACTGGTTGTCAGTTTCTGTGGTGTTCTCCAACTATTACACAGAGCAGTTTCCTTGATTACGGGTGAAGACTACACTTTTGGGTAGGTATCAGGACAACTGTTTGGATTACTAGGTGTTATGCTGATAAGCTGTGTTTAATATTTTGTAATTCCATAGAAGAGAACACCTCTGTGAATGTTACATGTTGTCATTTTACAGCATTTGCAAATAATGCCAAGTTGCTCCTAAAAAAAATATGGCATTGAATTATCTTCAGATGTATGAGAAAACAGCCATTTTCTGCCCATACAATTGAGAAGAATAATTTTAATTGAATTGTCAGTTTAATAGCTAATTGAATTATTATCTGTAAAACTGTGAATTAATGAGGTCATTTTTCATGTTTATCATGGGTTTTTCTTCCTTTATTTGCCTATTCATCTTAAAATTGTATTTCACTTTGTTCTTTCTGTGTATTTGCAAGTGGTCTTCCCCTTTTGTGCTATAACTGCTTTATTATAAACAGAAAATATTTTTATTTTGCCATTTAATTATGCTTTGTTTTGTTTGCCCTGACCAGCTCTCATGACAGGCTTCCCATCCTCCTGCCTCCCCTGTCCTCTCAGTGACTCTTACAGTGTCCAGTCCCTGGAAACTTTTCCCTGCTTTGCAGCAGTGCCACCTGAGTGCTTTTGCACACATTTGGTTCTGTTCCACACTTTGTGCTTGTTTGCTCTTGGGTGCCATGACCCCTCCATTAGAGTTCCCAGGAATTCATGTGTGTTCCAGGGCAGGGCACACTGTGAAAATCTGCAGGAATCATCATCCCTTAGTTGTTGCCACTTGTAGCTATCCTGATCTTATGGTAAACATTCTAAGTCTTCCCAGAACACTCTTAGATACAGCAAAACCTGGCACACTGTGGGTAGCCAGCTAGGGAATGTATATTTTTATTAACTTTCTCTGCTAGAATATTTTCTCTTTACTTCTACTGGTTGGCATTACATTCATAGATAAACTACCCACACAAAAATCTTTACATTCATATATAAACTACCCACACAAAAATCTTTGTCTTAGACTGTGCTTTGAGGCTAAATTGTGTATGCATTTCACATATGAAATATGTTTTTAACCTTTCCCATTCCTACAACAGAATAGTTAATAAGAAGCAATGAATGGAAGAAACATTCATTTTGGTTTACAGTATGATATTATGGCTTATCATTACAGAGGAGGCGTGTTGGCCAGAGTATGCGGCAGATGGTCATTTTGTGTCCATTGTCACAAAGTAGAGAGAAGAGTGCTGGAGCTCAGCTAGCTGCCCCCTTCTCCTTTTGTATTCATCCCAGGATCCCGTAGGGTGCCATTTTTGTTCAGAGTGGGTCTTTCTCCGATCATTTAAACATCTCTGGAAATTCCCTCATAGACATGCCCAAATGTGTATGTTCTAAGTGATTCAAAATCCAATGACATTAACAGTGAATATTAGTCATGGCCTTGCTGTATGGGTATAGTAGATATGTATGATTGTGTATCCATAATTCATACACTTGACAGCTTCTTACTATATTTGCATAGTATAGGGACTCTGTCTACCTCCAAGTTCAAATAAGTGTTCATGTGCATTTTGTGTCTTTGTCATTTACTCTTTTATATAAATATGCCTTTAGAGCTTATTTGGTATAGGGTAGAGGATAATGATCTCCTTTGTTATTTATTCCCTAATATTTATATAAATGTTAAAACAGGGTCTACCAGACATCCATGTCTTCCAACCTTTTGCTCATTAGCATTTCAGTTATTCTGAACTCAAGCATAAGTTCTCTACTTTTCATTGTGCAATAATTATGTATTAAGAAACCTAGTGTACAGAACTTTAAAGACACAAAGAAACAAAAAATCCATGCTTTAACAGGCATTGTGTATATATATATATATATATATATATATATATATATACACACAATATATATATATATTGCCACATACAGGTCTGTCACACATAGCACAGTAAACACCCAGATACTTGCTCTGTCTGAGTCTCACATCCCTACTTCTGTACCCACTTTGGGAGAGGTTGACATTAAAAAGTGTAACTGCCCTAATTATGAATACTTCATGAACATAGTTTTTAATTTAAATTATTTTAAGTAAATATAGTAACCTGTAAGGTCACAGTCACTGAGGCTAGGCTGTAGGAAACACTACCGTGGTATTGATCAGTGAGGTCGCTGCCTTCATACTTCTGTTATCTCAAGCACAAGTAGATCAAACTATCTGACCCGCACCCTAATTACCTGTCTATGTGTTCAAGAAGTCATTTCTGGCCTTCGCACTAGGGTCCTTGAGCACCTAATCTTTGTATGTGACAGTGCCACCAAAACTAAGTCCTTAAATGTGTCCCCTTGTCTGACAGAGTGACCCCTGCTCAGAGCTCTCCTTTCTAGCTTTTCTTCTCTCCTGATCTTCCCAGATTCATATTAAAATCATTTTGTCTAAATGTGGTGAGGCCTGGAGTTATAGCATGAGGTACCTCTTGAATATGTAACCCTGCTGAACTGGGCATTCCGAATGTAGTCTGAGCTGTTCTCCAAGTCATGGTAATCCTTCTGCCTCAGCCTCTCTACCTCTGAGATTATAGGAATGTACACTATACAAGCTGTCTATAAACTGAGAAAACCTCAATACTCAGCTAATTCCACTTAGGAACATGAAGTCACTCTAAATTTATTAAAGTATTATTTTGTGTTTTAAAGTGTCTATATTCGTATTGGACTTGTGGATTAAGCTTTATATACAGTCTCACCTCAGTTCTTATTGACTTCTCGGTTATGGCTAGAACTCTTTCAGTATGTCTTGATTATGATCCAAAATATTAAACATGTTTTAGTAATAACTTCAATGAATTCACTTACAGGTACACTAATTTTAAGAACTGTTTACATTTTCCTATCAAGCTTCCTTTCCTCCTCCCTCTAACTTTCATCATTATGTATCAAAAAGATTTTAATTTCAGCTTTCTACTCTTTGACAATAACCTGAGTGATAGCCAGCTGCTGAGTATCTTCTGTACCATGCAATAGTATGGCAACAACCAAGCATCTGGTAATATTATGTAAGACCTTTGTAGGCATCCTGTAAAGTAACAGAATACCCTAAATACCTTATATTTTCAACACATGTGGGTAACTTACATGTATCAACACCCTGCTATTTATTCAATCAGGGGGAATCTAGGGATAGTTGACACTAAAGTTAAAAGAACACAAATAGCTAAAGGTCATTCTCACAGACAAGATAACCATCCTGAATACTTCATATTCATACATTTATCATATTTGTACACACACACACAGAAAGAGAGGGGGGTGAAGGAGAGAAAACACACAGAGAGAAAGAGAACACAGACACACAGAGAGAGAAAAAGAGAGAATACACACAGAGAAAACACATACAGACACACACAGAGAGAGAGAGAGAGAGAAAGAGAGAGAGAGAGAATTTGTCTACATGGATAAAATGGTAAATTTTAACTTCAACAAAGTCCCAAATACTTTTTTTTTTCATTAGAAATAAATATGGTGAACTTTTTTATGGAAAAGTTAAGGAAATTACACTTCATTCTTTTTAAAGCTCTATCTTACTTTATCTTGTATTTTTAAATGTATCTATACTAGAATTTATTTTATCAGTACTCTTATGAGTATTTAGATTACAGTAGCTTTCATAATAATGAAACATAACTTTTCATTGTTGATCATTTTAATTATGATCAAATACTGTCATGTTGTCTGGAACTCCAGAGCTGAGCTAGTCAAAGGCATAATATTTCATAACATAGATCTCTAAGTATAATTAATACACATGGCTGTGTATGTGTACCTGTATATATGTATTTGTATGTGTGTGAATAAAAATATTAATATTCACATCTTTGATTAACTTATTAGTGAACCCTTGCAACATTTCTTTTTGCAAAGACATGTCTTGGGTGTTTCATTATCTAGAATTAGGATTTGTCTGTAGGTAGCATAAAGCCAGATTCATAGAGACTTAAGTAAACGGCTTTGCTCTCTTCTTATGAGCAACACAATCTGAGTGTTGTTCAAACCATCACCAGTATTCATTCATATCTCATCAGTATAGGAAATGTAGTCTTCTGCCTTCCGTGAATCTAGCTGAGTAGTCTGCGCTAAGAATGCTGGGAAAAATTAGTCAACTATGTTAAGACTATACTCAGGTTAGACAAGATCCCTGTAACTACTTGGGGAAACATGTTTTTTTTTTCCATCATTGCTGTTGTTTTTTCTTTAAACATTGAGCAAATCTTGTTTTTTGTTTCTTTTATAAAACTTTTATAAAATTATTAAAGATGTTAATAATCTAAAATTGAAAATTTCTTTTTCTAAGGTTGTTGGTTCTTCTGAACTAGCCCTATATTTTCAGTGAATTGCCATGATAACTTATTCAAAAGCATTTTCAAGCCAGTATTCATTAAATAATGTCACCAACAACAGTTCTAACAAATACACAAGAAGCAAAGTATCTAATGGGGCAGATGGGCTTCATATAGCTACAGCATGTAATTTCATCTCCCTCTGATTTCGTAAATATTTGAGACCTAGAAGTTAGTTTATGAACATTATTTCTAACATTTTAAAAAATGTGTGTCTGTAGCTCTAACTCATTGTTCTGGGATTCGGGGTGAAAGACTTTTATAATAATGAAATGAAATAGCAAAGTCAATTATCATATAAACAATTTATAGTTTATATAAATTTTTCATGTAAATTGAATAATGTGTATGGTAAGAAGAAATATGTTACACACCAAAATTAACCTGACTTTGAAGTTACAAAGCAAATTTTTTTGAAAGATTAATGTATGGCTAAAATAAAATGGAAAAATGAATGTCAAAAATGCATAATCCTTTGTCCACTAGAGAGATTTTATACATTCAGCCTTAATTATTTGAGGAGAAGTATTTGATTGACATTACTTTGACTCATCCATGTATACTGAAGGAGAGTTTTGATAGTAGTTTATAAATACATGAGCACAGGACCTGAATGACAAGGCATGGTTCTTTCTAATTGATGTGATAGTGTAGCAAGCATGAATTGCCAAGAGGCAATTTTCAGTTCCGGATCATGATTTTGCAACATACCATATCAGGTGACTTTTGTTCTTGGGCTCTCTATGCCTAACAGGACAATGATGAATTTGTACACATGCTTCTCCTACTTAGTCTTAGGCAGACTGTACATGTGTTTCTTTAAATGAAGTAAATATACACATTTCCTAGCATTCACATTTTCCTGCTTGGAAAAGCACAGTTACAGCCAGTGAAATATCCTTCTGGGCGAACTTGAATCTTCTGAGGTGCAACGCAACAAGACTATCAGACGTGCAATGCCTTGCACAACACGCATGTGTTCCATACCACTTACTTCAGGTACCTCCCACAATGTCAGCATTTCAACAGACAGAAGGCGTGATGTGAGTCCAGCAAAGCTCAAAGCTAGCGCAAAGCCATCCTATTGATATCCACAACTGAGCAGACAGGTTCAAAGAGTCGTTGGCCAACCTTGAAGACGTAAGTTCTACTTGAAATAGAGCTTGATTCTGACACTGAAAAGCACCGTGCCTTTCTGAGAAATTCTAAGACTCACTTTTCTTCCTCTTATATCTTCTCTGCAATGCCTAGCTGCTTACCCACAGAATGGAGGCATAGAGACAAAGAAAAATGAGTGAAATCGTAGTGTCTTCCTTTCCTGTCCTCCTGCCTCATAAGTGTGTCAGAAGTGGGGACTGTGAGAATACACACACATCAAGCTATCGTTTATACACTGTGATACTTTCCAATTATCCCATGTGATTGAATGCTTATACATTTGCATTCAAAACTGACACAAAGATGAGAGAAAATCCGACCTCGAGTTTCTAGTTTCATATCGTTTTCACTTTTCACTTTCTTTATTTAGAACATATAGCACACTTTTTAAAAACCCCTAATAAAGTTGTGAGAGAAACTGAAGAAAGGGGGCAAGAGCTCTGTGTCCTGGTACCCTGAGTAGCCGCATTCCTGCCATTGGAACCGGTACCCACTGCCACATATTCACACTGCATTAGGCAGGCTTCCCGTAGACAGCTCTCGTGTGAGTGTCACAGTGTTCTGCAGCCACCTTTAGGATGCGACCTGGCATCATCCCCTTCACATCGCTACCAGGTTCTGACCGCCTGTTCCTCTTGCCCCAGATCCCTCAATCCCACAATCCCCTTTCTGTTTAATCTAGCTGGAGAGTTCTTTAAAAGCTGAGCAACAAGGCATGGTAGCAAAATAAAAACAATAGCTAAAACTGCACACCCTTTACTTGGAACTCACATTGCATCTCCTAACAGTGAAGGAAATGCTGAGAGAAATGTAGGGTTAAAAATCAAAATTGTATGGGTTCACTAGCTAATACCAGAGCCAAGATTCCAACTCAAGGAATCTGATTCCAATCCCCATGTGGCTGTGTGGAGCCACTGAGCAGTGCCAATCCCTATGGCAAGAATTTTACTAAGTTCTAAACGGGCAGCGTGCCATTCAAACAAATAGGCATTGTTAGAGCACGAGGCAGTCAGTGCTGGATATAGTGTTGTTGCTGAAAGCATAAGTCTTAGTCAGGAAAGAACCAATAAACTGTCTCAGTGAGAACCACACTGCCCATGAGCAGGGATGGCCAAGGCCTGTCTCTGGTCTGAGTTTTATTTCACAGACTTTTCCCGGTATTCTGGGATTTTTAACAGTATAGAATCACTGTGAATTAGGGAGGCAGACCCAAAGTCTGGACAAAAAAAATGATTTCAGGTGGAAATATTCACCTTTTCCCTGTTCATTAGAAACTCTAAATTAATTTTTCTGGATGCTTTCGATGAGTTCCATGAGGGGTGGACTGGGAGATGGGGGGAAGGTTGGAAGATGGAGTGAGGGTACTCTTATTGAAGCTCTCGCAAGTAATGCAGTTTTAAAATTTGTAATTATAACAGAGTCTTAAGAGATTTCCACAAATAAAGAAGCAATAGCAGAGGAAAACAGAGAATTTTGGAACTCACCCGGGTAGTTCCTACCTGTGCTGTATTGTACTACAATGAGGTTCATCACACCATGAAACTCTGTGTGTGAAAAACCGTATCATTGTGACTTAGGGTTATGTCCTACTTGTTTCTAAACTATGCTGCTAAAAGGTCATGGACAGATAGCACTTTTTAAAAAACTATGCCACTTACTTCTTGGGAAACGTGTGTGTGTGTGTGTGTGTGTGTGTGTGTGTGTGTGTGTGTGTGTGTGTTTAAAGTACACAAATCAAAACACTACAAACCCATAAAGGTGAGGACAAATATTTCTTTGCCAGAGATTGAGTGAGATGATGCCTTCATGATTTATTTTAAAATAACAAAACAGTCTGGAACAATGGAGAGCTTCTCCTGCCTCATGAATATCTATGACTCCAGCTCATGACAGAACAAGTCATTAGCTGTCTCTGCCAAACCGCCCAGAGGAGATGCCTGATACATGCAGAGCCCGGCAGTCTCCAGGTCCTGAAAACCTAATCTCATGAGACACAAAACACAAAGAGAACTCTACATCTCAAATATTGCGGCAGTATTTACACTGGTGACCAGAAGCACTTGAGGAGTAGTGATCACAAGTGTCCCAAGCAAACATTCTAACTACAGACAGTGAACATAGATTCAGTGAGCTATGGTTGCTCAATTTGTGCATGCTGACAGGGTACTAGATATAGGCAGGTAGATAACAGATGGATAGAGAGATAGATAGATAAATAGATAGTAGATAGATAGATAGATAGATAGATAGATAGATAGATAGATAGATAGATAGATAGTTGATATCCAGATAGATTTCCCTTTGACTATAGGAAAATATGAGTAAGGTGCTTGTTTTTATTTTTAGTTGCCAAACAAGAAAGATAGCCTTTTTCCAAAATTAAATTTTAAATACTCTGCTTGCTACCTAAAATTATATTGTCATGAAATCAGCTAGGCATTCGTTTCTTAATTGTTAAATGTATTCCTACAAACTCACATTTCAACTCTCTGAATGCTTAAAATTATTTGGAAGGAGAGTGGTATTCTTGATATCTTTTTTGATATATTTGATAAATTGCTGATATTTGCCACCATGGACAAATACGTTTTCCTTGTTCAGAGTTGCTCAAATGTAGATCCCAAGATGTGGAAGACAGCTTACTTGAAGGGACTTCATAGGGAGCAGGCGTGAGCAGGCAGGGAGACGGTGAAGGGAGAAGGCAGAGCTAGCACTGGCATGCATAACTGATGTGGTGGCTGTGCCAATAGGGCAGTGCTGCCAGGGCCGCTGAGCAGCAGTGTGCCCACACGCTCTGTCAAAGGACAGGTGGGGCTTGTCTATTCCCTAGCCGCTGTCCTCCATTCACAGAAGGTTGTCTCAGGACAATTCCTTTGACCTGCTATGCCCTGGATGTCTGGCCTAAGGAAGTGCTTATGGCTTCAGAGGAAGCTCCAGCATCAAATGTGAGACCCTCCTGGCCTGCCCTGCCACATAAACACAAGCTACCCAGTGGGATAAAGATTTCAGGGGAGGGGGGAGTCGGACCTTTAAAATGATAAGAACAGGATGAAAAGATGGCTCAGTGCTTCCTGGTCTTAAAAATGTTAGCTGATCTTCCAAATGACCCAAGTTTGATTTCTGGCACTCACATTGGGTGGCCTACAACCACCTATAGCTTCAACTCCAAGAGGTGCAGTGCCCTCTTCTGGCATACACAACTATGTGTACTCATACGTGCACATAGTGTATCCCCACCTCACCCTGCCACATACACACACACACACACACACAGAGAGAGAGAGAGAGAGAG
>NW_022196912.1:51987066-52030131 GCF_008632895.1 Mastomys coucha | reverse complement strand
AGAGAGAGAGAGCTAGAGAGAATTAAAATAAAATAAATCTTTAGATTATAGATATATATGACAGACCCTAATTAATTCATTATTTATCTAAAATTCTAATGTAACTGGGCACCTGCCCTTTTTTCTTTTTCTTTTTTTTTTCTTTTTCCTATACATCTGGAAACTATCTCCATGACATACCTGAAGTGGGATCCTGTTGGCATGAGACTCAGACTGGTCAGCAGTCCTGTAGTTAAAACAAGATCAGTTAAAAAGAGGGGAAAGACAAATGTCTTGCGCCATTGGGTAATCCTTCTGTCATTATTTGTGTATTCATGTATTTCTACTCAAGTTAGGCTGTGAAATATCACCATGGAGTGTGTACCTTGCTAGGAACGCCCATCTAGTCTTCCAGGTAGGCTTTGGGGAGTTTTTCTTGGAGCTGCCAGCAGCACCCTCACCACACTCCAGAACACTGGCTGTTTCTGGAACCTTCTCTTCATCTTGAAGGCTCCTGTGTCTCTGAAATCTTTGTTCATTCCTGGAGTGACACTTCTTCTTCTTGGGAACCTTACACCACCAACCTGTCTTCAAAATCACTGCCAAATACCTCTACCCGTGAGAAAAGATGTCTTTTTGTGGTCTAGAGTGGGACCAGTGGATCTTCCACAGCTCCTCCTGGAAACCTAGGACCCTGGCTTGGTTTCTTGTATTTTCCTTGTACCCATTGCTGATTCAGATGCTAGTGAGTTAAGGGTGTAACTAGTAGGGTATTGGTTTTCCGTGACAATTCAATCAGGGCTCTGGGCTGTCAGGGCTACTGAGCAGTTCTTTCAGCATCCACCTCCTTCCTACTCCTATACACAAAGCTGCTGTTTTCTGAAGCTCTGATGGCAAACCCAGTTAGTTTCTTCTCCTTCTAGAATTTCTTCATTTTCTGGAAACCTGCCAGCCATGCAGGCCAGGGAAACAAGCAAGCTAACTGCAGATATTCTTCTGTCTTTTCCAAATCGAATCCCTCAGCCTCACCTTCAGCTCTATAGTATACCACCAGGTGCAGCCTCCCCTTCCTCTCTGCCCCCACCTCCAATTGCTCACACAAAGTTTTCCCTCCTTCCTTCCTCCCCATTCATCCTGTTATAGCAGCCCCCCAAGCCCAGAGGACATTCCCTGGGAACCTACAATCCAAGCCTGCCAAGAGAAGCAGGTAGGCCAGTAAGCACATGGGCAACCTTGAGATCTTCACTCTCCCTCCTCACCTTTAAGGCTAACCCCTCCGCTGCATGCCCAGCTCTGCGGCAGACTACATGTTGTAGTCTTCCACAGTATGCCTCCCCCATTTCCAGGGGACCAAGCAGGTCCTGGTGAAACACCCTGCTTTCTGCTCTCCTGTAGATCCCTTCATCTGCCACCTAGCTCATCCCCATTCCTATGTGTCAGTTCCCAATGCCTAGAAGCACATTTTACCTGGAAGTCCTAGTAGTCATAACTGCCAGAACCCCAGAAAAATTTCCTATCAGGCAACATGCAGTCACCATACTCTCCATGAAAGCAAAGAGGGCAACAGAAACTAAGGATCAAAAGACAAACCCAACAAAGACACCTAGAATTACAATCTTCTCAACCCAGGTGCCTATACATAAAACACAATAGCAGCCAGGACAGTATGTCTCCACTAGAGCCCAGCAACCCTACTATAGTAGGCCTTGAGAATTCCAACATAGATGAAATACAAGACAAAGACAAAACAAAGACCTTAAAACAACCTTTATTAATATGATAGAGATATGGAAAGAGGAAATGGATGGATCTCTTAAATCTATGAAAAAAGTAACAAAAAGGGAAGGAAATGAGTTAAACAGTTCAAGGGCTGAAAGTGGGAATAAAAATCAATAAAGAAAACACAAACAGAGGGAAATCTATAAATGAAAAAAAATTAGGAATCTAATAAGAACCTCAGAGGCAAAACTCACCAACAGAATTCAAAGGATGAAAGAGAGAATCTCAGGCATAAAGACATGGTAGAAGAAATGGATGCCTCAACCAAAGAAAATATTAAATCTAAAAATAATCCAGGCACAAAACATCCAGAAAATCTGGGACACTATGAAAAGACAAAATCTAAGAATAATAGAAAGAGAAAAAGAAGAAGAAACACAGATAAAAGGCACAAGAAAGCATTTTCGTTTTGTTTTGTTTTGTTTTGTTTTGTTTTTGGGTTTTTTGGTTTTTTTGGTTTTTTCAAGACAGAGTTTCTCTGGAACTGGAACAGGTTGTCCTGGAACTCACTCTGTAGACCAGGCTGTCCTCAAACTCAGAAATCCACCTGCCTCTGCCTCCCAAGTGCTGGGATTAAAGGCGTGCGCTACCACCGCCAGGCTACAAGAAAGCATTTTCAACAAAACCATAGAAGAAACTGTCCCTAACCTAAAGAAGGCGATGATTATCAAGCCACAAGAAGCATTCAGAAAACCAAATAGACTAGACTAGAAAAGAAAGTCCCTGCTGTGTGTAATAATCAAAACACTAGATGTATGGAACAAAGAAAGAATATTAAAAGCTACAACGGAAAAAGACCAAATAACATTTAAAAAGACAGACCTATTAGAATAGCACCAGACTTCTCTATGGAGACTTTAAAAGTGAGAAGGGCCTGAACAGATGGTCTCCAGACTCTAAGAGACCACAGATGCCAGCCAGACTACTATATTCAGTAAAACGTTCAATCAGATAAATGGAGAAAATGAGAAAAAAAAGAACCATCCTGCTTGAGGTAACCCAGACCCAGAAAGATAGATGTAGTATGTATTATCTTATGTGTCGTTGTTAAGTCAGTTGATAACCAATCTACAATTCAAGGAACCACAGAGGTTAGGTATAGAATAAAGGAATAGGGAGCACAGATAGATCTCCCTAGGAAAGAGAAATAGAAGTATATATGGGTGGATGGGGAGGAGGAGCTGAAATGTGAGAATTCAGTTGGGAGAGAGATGAAAGGGGAATGTGGGAGGAAATACAGGCAGAGTCCCTTAAGATAAGGGCTATTGGAGGGGTGGTATGGAAATCTAATACAGTATAATCTTCCTAAAATATATATATTTATGAAGGTGATCTCAATGAAACACTAAATAATGTGGAAGACGAAGCCTTAGCTGAGTGTTTCTTGTCGCCAAATAAAGTTTCTATTATCGGGAATGGGTCACATGTAATTGAATTGTTGGCTGTCAGGTCCATAGGAAACTCTAATTCCCCAGACCCCAAAAGGCAGTTTTAATATCCAGAAATGAACTCAACCTGGACTATAGGAGGATTTCCAGCAGTTAGATAAAACCCATCATTCCCCAGGAACTTGTGAAACTGGTTCCCATTAACCAAAAGAAATTATTTCCCTTATCTCTGGCAGAGGGGACATATGTCTACCCGTGGCCCCTCTCAGCATATCAAAGCTCATGCTGGCCTCCAGGCTCCCTCAGTATCACAAGTACTTGTTACACATTTGGAAGCCCATGCTAGCATCCTGCCCTTCCCACCTCCTCTCCTACCCTAGGCTCCTTCTAGCTCACAGGCTTCCTCCCTTGCTAGTCTACTGTCCTCTCTGCTCTGCTCCTGCTTCTCTAGCTACCTTTGCTGTGTGCTCTGTCCTCTTCCATTCTCCCCTCTCTTGCAGATAGTCCTGGCCCAGCCAGATCCATTCTGCTGGACATATTCAGTTTACTTCTTTCTGTCTTCACTCTGGACACTTCTAGAAGCAAAGCAATCCTAGGAACCTGGATGGACAACAGAAAACAAACTCAAAAGCACCTCCGGAGGTTCTTTGTCTGATAATGCCATCTCAGGGCTTTACTTTTTAATTTTTATTTCTTTTTTTTATTTTATTTGTGTATTTATTGATATTTTTCATCTGTTCTTTTAATCCTCCAGGTCCTTTGCAAATACATTAAGTTGTTTTGTTTGTGTTTTTATAGGATATCTGAGTATGTGAACAAGTGGATGTCTATGTCTACATTTGTTTCTTGTGCCTTTTCTTGGGCTCTTTTCCTTTTGTTTGCTTGTTTTGTACTATTCCAATGTGTTAGCTTTTGTTTACTGTATACTATATTATACTATTATATTATGTTATTATAATCCCTCAGAAACATGTTTGTTTCCTAATGAGAAACAGAAAAGGGTGTAACAGATGGGGGAGGAGGTGGGAAGAATCTGGGAGGAGAAGAAGGGAGGGAAACTGAGATCAGGATATATTGTATGAGGAAAAAAAATCTATTTTAGTAAAACAGAAAATGATTTTCCTCTTCCTTCAGATTCCTAGAATGTGTACATGGTCAATGGAAAGTGCTAGAAGACCTTGAGAGCCTCTCGCTCCCCATGCCTTCCTTTTCTCACATTATTAGTGTTTTAAATGGAGACCAATTCAACTTCTCTGTCATTCAGATCACCAGACTCACTATCAGGCAGCACTGTTTCTAGTGAGTATTCCTGTTACTGTTGATAGCAGTGTCCCATTGCCTCACAGTCCTTTTCCTTTGACTCTGTATGGCACGGCTCTACCTTTTCAAGTTATACAACAGTTTATTCCCATCTTCTGAGGCTTTTCCCACAGTTTGCTTACATCTTCTGAGGCTTCTCGGGCCCCGTAGCCTTCGCTTTTCTGTTTCTGGGTCACAATGCCATTCTGGTTGTTTCACACAAGTTGGTTCAGGCACTCTGAGAAGCAGGGCCCAAATCATGGTTGTCCTGTATGTGAGACATATTAGGAGCAATGACACTGGTAACAAACATGGAGGGAGGAACTGGGGAAGAGCCTGAAAAGACCACATGTGGGAGAGGCAAGCGAAAAAGACAAATGGCAGCAACCGAGACTATCATTTGTGGATCTGTCTTAAAATAGTTAATTAGCAAATGTGCAGTTCTAGGTGTACAATCTAATGATTTGGCAAATGTTTACACTGTATAATTAATACTAGAGCCAAGTAATTACTATGTCTATTATCACCCATAGATACTACGAAGAGGATGAAACTCATATCAGATCAGCTCTCATCTAATTTCATCGGGAGTGGGCTTTAAGGCTTCAAAAGCCCCAAACAAGACCCAGTGTCCCTCTTTTCTTGTTGCCAGTGGATCAGGATGCAGAGCTCTCAGCTACTGTTCCAGTGTTATGCCTGTCTGCATCCCACCATGAAAACAACGGATTAAGTCTCTGAAAGTGTAAGCAAGCTTCCAGTGAAATGCTTTCTTTTATAAAAGTTAACTTGGTCTTGGTTGTTTCTTCACAGCAATACAGCACAGACTAAGACAGAAATTGATTTTGAAAATACTTGAGGCTGCCATTCATGAAATTTAATAAATGTGAGAATATTTGTGAAATTTAAGTAAATGTGAGAACTCAGGTTTGCTGAGACATTTTAAACAGAAATTTTGCACCATCTTTTTTTCCAAATCACTGTGTGAACTGAAGTTCCAGGACTGTGAGGGGATGCAGTTGAGTTAAAGATTCCACAAGTCTAACTGGACAACATTACAACTTCCTAAATGTAGAGAATTGTAATATTGCTGTTCCAGAGCCAAATTAACTTGGGCTAACATTACCTCCCTTAATAGGCACTTATTGCTCATGTCTATGCCCTTGTAAATGTGTGGTGAGTCTTTAAGATAAATTAACAGGCCACTCATTTCCACCAACCTAGAAGCCAATGTAATGAGATAACATCTAAAACCTATAGAAGAAACTTCCCAGCTTTGCTGTACTGCCTACTGATACATTTGATTGATTGTACTGCACTGATGTATTTGAAAAATGATCTGATTTTTTTGTCATTTCTCTGTGTGTTGGTCACTGTTTCTGTGAAGAGATACCATGGCCAAAGCAACTCTTTTTTTAAGTTTATTAATTTATTCACTTTACAACCCAATATTAGCCCTTCCTCTCTTCTCAGTACCCCTCACCCAAGTCCTCCCCTCTGGGTGTTACTACATGACCCCACCCAGCACATCAAGTCACTGCAGGACTAGGCACATCCTCTTCCATCGTGTTGGGGACTTGCATGAATACCAAGCTGCTCATCTGTTACATTTGTGCAGAGGACCTAGGTCCAGCCCATGCCGGTGCTTTGGTTGTTGATTCAGTCTCTAGGAACCCCCAAGGATCCATGTTAGTTGACTCTGTTGGTCTTCCTCTGGAGTCCCAATATTCTTCAGGTCCCTCAATTCTTCTCTCAACTCTGCCCATATATCCAAAAGATGCTCCACTATCCCACAAGGAAACTTGCTCCACTATGTTCGTAACAGCTTTGCTCATAATAGTCAGAAACATAAAACAACCTAGATGTCTCTTAACTGAAGAATAGATACAGAAGTTGGGGTATATCTATACAATGGAAGACTACTCAGCCCTTAAAAACAAGGACATGAGTTTCACAGGCTAATGGATAGAACTAGAAAAATATCATACTGAATGAGGTAACCTAGACCCAAAAAGATATGCATAGTATATATTCACTGATAAGTGGATATTAGCCATAAAGTACAGGATAACCATGTTATAACAGACCCAAAGGAACCAAATAACAAGGAGTGCTCAAGAGAGGATGGTTAAATTTTTCTCAGTGGTGGTGCATATAGACAATGAAATGTCATTAATTAGGTCATATGTGGGGAAACGGACAGCATTGGGGTTAAATAAAGCAAAATAAGCCAGATACAGAAAGACAAATGTCATTTTATCTTATATGTAGAATCCAGATTAAAATATATACACACATACTTCTCTGTGTATTAGAGAGAGAGAGAGAGAGCGACAGAGACAGAGACAGAGACAAAGAGAGACAGAGACAGAGAGACATAAAGAGACAGAGGACAGGAAAGGACAGGAAAAGGAGGGATAAATGGAGAAGTGTCACTCTGAGAGGGAAGAGGTCTAAAGGAAGTGGCAGGGAACCAAGGAACATGATGGAGTCCATGTGACATGAAAGAGAACAGGGTTCTTTTGGAGGAAAAGGGATTGGCAGAAGGAACAATGTGGTTGAGACCCAAAGCCTGTTACTTCATGTGGTAACTGGGTATACCCCCATACCCCCATACCATAGTAGTTAAAATAGTCTATGTTAAAATCCAATCTCATCATAGATTATAAAAGCAATAGAGTTTAAAAAAAAAAAAACTTTAGAAAATTTGCCCCTATTTGTAGATCAAAGCTCCTAGAATGCCAAAGACCAAAAATAATGGTGGGTGGTGGGGGACCCTTGGTACAAGGTTCCAGGCTCCTAAATGCACTCGTGTTGTGCTGTTCTCAATGCTGGCAAATGATAGGCTATTTCTGGGTTGCTCCCCTGAGTGCCTGTTTCTCTTTTATGATGTCTGTGGACCCATGAACTAAAGACAGGGAAGACCTTGTATGGAAATTCTACCACAGACTCAGAACCCCTACTGAGAGACTAAGGAAATGTCAAACTATTCCAAGACCATATCATGTGAGCAGTGTTGCTAGATGATGTCTTTCTTTAGGTGTCAGTTTCAAATAGCAGCAATGGGAGGCCAGGGGCCTTGGGCCATAAAATTCTCAGGAGAACAAAAGATAGTATTTAAATAAGTGAATTTTGTCAACTTTCAAGGAGTCTTTCACAGGAACAACCAAACCCCAGCTGATAGGGATGCTTCTTCCTGCCCAGAACAAGAAGCACACGAATGCCAGGGAGACGTTGCTGAGGGGGTCGACCCCTTACATTTGTCCAGTATTTGCTAGCTATTGCCTAGCAAACAAAACCCACAGCCAACTCATCAGATCAGTTCCAACACAAAAACAAAAGTCTGTTTGGCTCACAGAGATACCTAGCGTGTGTGCAATGAGCTTAGCTTTGTGCACACAGGCATGCATGTGCACATACACCCATGCAGACACATTTATTAAAGATAAATAAATACTTGAAAAGTTAATTTAAATCATTAGTAAATTGTATAAGTGGAGGAAAGGACAGATAATCCAAATGCAGCTGTTCCCTGAGGTTGTACATGCCCAGCTGCTGCAGCTGTTCCCTGAGGTTGTACATGCCCAGCTGCTGCTAGCTCCTCCACCCTAACTCCACTGTCATGATAGACTGTACCCCCTGAACTGTGAGAATAAAGGCTTTCTCCCCTAAAAAAAAATTCTCAGAAAAGGAAACACAATAGATATCAGACGTCAATGGAAGAAGGGAACTTGGTGGCAGAGGGATTGTAAAGGGGAGGGAGGGGAGATTGTTTGTAGACAGAGCAGGAGAGAGAGAAGGGAGACCAGATTTGGGGGGGGAAGGCAATCTCCGATGTGCCAGAGACCTGGAATGGGGAGAGGCCCCAGAGGATCTATGAGGGTAACTCTAGGTGAGACTCCTTACAGTGAGAGATATGGATACTGAAGTGTCTACTTCCTGTAGCCAGGCAGGACTCCCATTGGAGGGATATGGACAGCAACCTACCAACAAAACCTTTGACCCAAAATGGGTCCTGCCTACAGGATACACAGAGACAAAGATACAGTCGAGACTGAGGGAATGGCCAACCAATGACTGCCCCAAATGGAGACCCATTCCATGGGCAAGAACCAATCCCTAACACTATTAATGACAGTCTGTTATGCTTACAGACAGGAACCTAGCATAACTGTCCTCTGAGATGTTTCACCCAGCAGCCAGTGGAAAAAGATGCAGAGACTCACACCTAAATATTAGATGGAGCTCAAGGAGTCTTACGGAAGAATTGGACCACAGCAACTCTCATGGAAAAAAAAAAATTTAATTCAGGGCTTGCTTACAGTTTCAGAGGTTTAGCCCACTATCATCTTGGCTGGGAAGCATGACAGCATGCAGGCAGATATGATGCTGGAGAAGGAGCTGAGAGGTCCACATCCAGACCCTCAGGCAGCAGAAAGAAATTGACACTGGGCCTTGTTTCAAAGCTCACCCCTAGTAATACACTTCATCCGACATGGCCAGACCTACTCCAATAATGCCACATCTAATAATTCTCATCTTGTATTACTCCCTAACAATTAAGCATTCAACTCTATGAGCCTATAAAGAGTGTTTTTATTTAAGGCACCACACTCTGTAACTACAGAAACCTCATGAACCTGCTACCATGTTGGAGCATGATGGGCAACCAGAATCCATGTTCTAAGGTCCCAGTCACTCACTTTTGGTTCCAGAATAAAGTTTTATTCTGTTTTTAGATAAGAGCTATGCTTTGTGAGAACTACTTAGACATGAGTTTATGTCAACAGCTCCTTACAGTTTTCATGTAAGAAACATGTAATCATAACAATAGGTACTACTTAAGAAGAGCCCACAGCGTAGTACCACCACACAGTACAGCTCCACTTGATATATGAGCTATTGCTGACCTTCAATTAAAAGTGGGCTTGCTATATATTCATGTAGAATCACCTGCTTTCTAATAATTCTCCTAATCCTCTTTCCTTCCCCACTGCCAAGACACCCAAAAGAAGCAGCTGACCAGGACTGAAAAGTCTGCTCATCTTACCTGGTAGATGCCTGCAGCTGTGGGTACAGAGCTAAAGCTGGAAGGCTGCCAGATCTGTTCATCATGTGTTGCTGCCGAACTGTTTGCTTCTGAAATATGGCAGATTAAAATGATGATAAACACATTCTAAATCAAATTCCTCTTGGCTGGGAACAGCGGAAGGGCCTGTTCTCACCTGGAACCCCTGGAGTTCCTGGAGTCATGTCAGCTGCTCTTATTATCATGTGAAGTCTTGACTGCATGTGAAGACTCCACCATGAGGTGGCTGTCTTACTGGACTGGCAAGTGAGTGTGCTAACTCTTGGATGAAGGCTCCAGATCTGCTGCCTATGGACCTTCACAGTATGATGCTTCTGTGGAACAAGAGGCTTAAAGACAAAAGTTTCAGTGTCCTATATGGCCTAGCACCAGAAGTCATGCTACAGTATTGCTGGTTGAACTAGAGAACACGGGCAAGAACCACCTTTTGTAAAAACTGGATTAAACCTATGCTCTTCCTTTGGACTCATAGGCAAATTCAATCTTCCTGCCAAGCTGCTTGCTTTGAGAAGAAAAGTGAAGCCACGGTGCCAGGGAGTGGCTCTCAAGCAGGATTCTATCCAAGTGATGTTAGCATATTCTAATCAGTGCATTTAGTAACACAGATAGATGCCTTCAGAAGAACAGAGGTCTCAACTGTCCCATTACATCCCAGCCTTTTTTCTTTGATTAACGTTATCTTAATTTTCTGTATTTTCTTAGTCTTAAATCCTACAAATTGTATAGTATCTAACTGTTCTCTAAAGGTGCTCTCAGTGCCTCCCTTAAAGAAGTGAGCTCAGGGATTGGGGTGGGGGATGGGAGGGGCACAGTGCTGGAAGTGAACTCATTGTGCTGACCTTCCCTGAAAGGATTAGAAGAAGAAAAAAAGCTGTTGGCAGAATCAGGAAGGATTTAACCAGCAGAAGAGTGAAGTTTGTTAAATACTGACTCGGGGAAATGGAAAATCCTTCTCAGGAGGTCCTCCGAAACAGGATAGATTCTAATCTGTCTGGAAGAATTTAGGTGTGGTTTTTCTCGGGGGCAAGTGAATTGGTTTATATAACTTCACAGAGTTTCCTGTATGCTTTTTTGACACCCTTTCATGACTATTTAAAAACTTACCCATTGCCTCTCACCAAGTCGACAAAGGCCCTTAGGTACAGAATATTTGGTGACCATATCTCAAAGCTCAGTGAACCCCTCTTCTGGGAAGTGGGAGACCACCCATGAAGAGCAACGATAGGCTACCACCTAAAATCTACATATGTGCCCTGCTGTGAATTGTCTGTCATCTTCATTGTTCCGTTTGTAGAATTATTTGCAAAGTCTGGTCATTAGTACATTTTAAAAAGGAGTTTCTATTACTTTGGATTTTTTTTTTTTTTTACAAAAGCATTCCCCATGAAAAATGTTCTAATTAACTTTTAGTGTATGCAATAATATACGTAAGTTTTTAAACTTCAACACTCTTAGGGAAGAAAAGGGAAGGAAGTCTGTAACTGATGCTTGCTCCAAGCCTTGTCATTGACGATGTGTGTGTTCTCTAAGTGAAGAAACCCAATGCTTCTAACATAGTCTGTGAATGTTATGTTTTCTTTTCTAAACAAACAATGAGATGATCAATTTCAATCTCATGCCCTGGCCTCTATACAAGTGTGTTTCTCATTAAAGTTCATCATAATGTTTCCAAATGTGTTTCTCAAACAAATCAAGACCGTTTTATCCTTACATAGTTAAATCGTCTTGATTTCATTTGAGAAAAACGCCAGAGGTCAACAGGAAAATATAGCTGAGTGTGCCATTTTGAAAATGTTATGGTCCTAATGGAAATATTTGATAAATTTTACCTTTAGGTGTGGAATCTAAACAAACTTTGCCTCCCTTTCCCTTTGAGGTAAAGTAGTTTTCAAAGTGTTCACTCAAGTGAGTTTCAATTTTTACAACCACGTTTCCCCCTTGCCTTTTCATGATGGGTTAATGATGAATGCCTATTACACACCACCTTGACTATAACGTACTCTTGTGACTGCACCACACCAGGCCTGTTTTGATAACCATAAAACTGCCAGCCCTCATCCCCACAGCCTCACACAAGCTGTCTTAAGAGCTGTCTTAAGATTTTTGGCCTTAAGATGGCCAAGGATGTTTGGCAAAGGTTAGGTGGGACTAGCCACTGAAGTTTAGGGCAAGTGGAAAGGTGGAGATAATAAATTTGTAAGGGCACACTTTTCCAGGCAGGAAGATAGTAATGTCCAACTATTGTGCCTAGAAGGCAAGTTGTAAAGTAACAAACTGTGTGTGTGTGAGTGTGTATGTGTGTGTGTGTGTGTGTCTTTTATCAGCGGATTCAGGGAAGCTGGGAAAGGGCTGGTCACCTCCCAGAGTTAAATGCAGGTAGAACAAAAGGGAAGCTGGGAAGGGCTGGTAGCAAAGGTAGTAGCAGTAAAACTCAGACCGTACTGTGCATGTGGTGGTGGTGGTGGTGGGGTACCCATGGAAGTCAGAGAACAACAGTGGGAATTGGTTTAACTTTCCATCATGCAGGTTCTAGGGATCAAACTATCATTGCCAGACTTGGCAGTAGCACTTGAACCTACTGAGCCATCAAGCTAGACCTCAGCTCAACCTTCCTGAGAAGAACCAACAAGACCCCCACCTAGCAGCAGATGGTATGGGCAGGACAGAGCACACCCGGACTGCCCAGGTGCCACCAAGATGAGCAAGTAAGTGGTAGAGTGATAGGAGAGAAAGAAAGGTAGAACTGTGGGTGGTGAGGAACACTTGATGTGTGTAGTCTATACTGTCTCCTAAGGCCATGTTGAGATATTTGGCTCCTGCTGCCATTGAGAGACATGTCTGAGTCTGTGGCCCTATGTCAGCAGGGGTCTGTGTTGATATCTGTGCCCATGTTACCACCAAAGGCCATTTGGACATCCCTGGTCTGGGCTGCTGCTTGGGGCCACGTTGATGCCCTAGGGCTATAGAGAACTGGCCCTGTCCCTCACTGGCTGAAGTACTCAGGAGACTTGACTCCACCTCTACTGTCACCCCCAACTGGGAAGGATGGAAGAGTTGTCATTACCAATCACATGCTACAGCACTCCGGAGAGCATTTCAACTGGGTAGCACAGTAGAGCTGTTCCTGGTGATGACGGGTGATAGAGAGCTGGATCTGAAAACAAGAGTTCTGAAAAGTTGGCCCTGCCTCTCACTGGGCAGTCGAGGAAAGCAGACCACAATGACATGAGCACCCAGAGAGCTGGTGGGCTGACCAACTTGGCTACCATCCAGGCCCAGATCCAGAGCTTTGAGTTGGCTGACCCCAACATCTAACCCGTCTATAAACTACTGGCCCTCATGAAGGGCCTATAGAACCTGTAGAATCAAAGTTGTAGAATCTCCATGACACAGGGTAACAACAGAATATCTAAAGGGAGTCCTGGTAAGGATCTAGTATTAACAGTATAGCAGAAGCCAGAGGCCTCAAATCATACCAACAATTCATAGGAAGGAACATTTGTAAGTAAAGCTGTCTGGGGGCAAGGGTATACTGTGTGACACCACGATACACTACAGCTTCCATGGTGAGAGTTTTTAAAACTTTATTATTTTATTTTTATTTTTTATTTTCTTTTGGAAGGGTAGATTGTAATGGTGGAGGGTAGGTATGGAGGAGTAGGGTGATAAGTGGGGTTGGGGTGCATGATGTGAAACTAACTAAGACTCAAGAACAAGTTAAGAAGAAGGAAGAAGGAAAAAGAAGGGGAAGAAGAAGAAGAAGAAGAAGAAGAAGAAGAAGAAGAAGAAGAAGAGGAAGGTGAAGGAGAAGGAAAAGGAGAAGGAGGAGAAGAAGGAGAAGGAGGAGGAGAAGGAGGAGAAGGAGGAGGAGGAGGAGGAGGAGGAGGAGGAGGAGATGGAGGAGGAGGAGGAGAAGGAGAAGGAGGAGAGCTGATAAACTGACAGAAGAGGGGGGGAAGCTGGTTCCATTTCCTCCTGAAGCTAAGGGGCTTCAGGTAGCTAAGGTAGCTAAGCCACTGACAAGAATAAGTAACTTACAAAAAGATAGCAATTAGTAAATACACAGAAAATACAGAAAGAAATTCACTACCCCTCACACACCTCTGTTTTACAATCACTAATACAATAAAGTAGACAAGCATCAAAGATTGCTTAAGTGTCTAGGAGAAATTTCCATGGAGAACACAGAGATAGGAAATGAGGTTGATGTCCCTGGAAATCTCAGATCAATTTCAGCACCACCAAAAGAGCAAGAGATGAGATGGTGGGTCTCCTGGATGACAGCTCAATGAGGGCAGATGCCACCTGTAAAACATTTTTCTAGGTAGAATGTAAACCAAACCTTTTATGTTGGCTGGTTTGATGTCAACTTGACACAAGCTAGAGTCATCAGAGAGGAAGGAGCCTCAATTGAAGGAATGACTCCATGAGATCCATTTGTAAGGCATTTTCTCAACTAGTGCTCAATGTGGGGCAGGGCGACAGCCCATGGTGTGTGATACCATCTCTGGGCAGGTGGTTCTGGGTTCTATAAGAAAGCAGGCTGAGCAAGCCATGAGAAGCAAGCACGTAGGTAGCGCCCCTCCATGGCCTCTTGCATGCAGCTCCTGACTCCAGGTTCCTGTCCTGTTTGAGTTCCTGTCCTGACTTCCTTCAATCATGAGCAGTGATGAGGAAGCATAAGCTGAGTAAACCAACTTGCTATTTGTTCATGGAATTTTTTGTTGCAGCAATAGAAACCTGAACTAAGATATTTCTCAACATCTCTCAAATTTACCTGACAGTATACAGAAAATAGAGATGCAATTAGGATTTGCATAATGTGTTTATATCTATTTTAATGGTTTCATTCACTGTCCTTCCTTATGGGGGAAATGATATGATATTTGGAATTTATTTTTAAGACTTTCAGAAAAATATTGGAGAGACAGATACAAGATTAATAAAACATTATTCCCTGTACATTTATGCATATGTAAAATTTCTATTCAAAGAATAATGAGGCATCATGCTAATTAAAAAAGTACCTGGCAAGGAAGAATACAGCCAACACTTCATTAACCTCAACAAACTGTGGGAGTACTTGGAAAGTCTTCTTTAGCCATAGAATAGGGGCTGTCCTTAAATAAGACAGTACACAGGGAAAATGTCAGAAAATTGTATTGGAGTTGTACTGTGTTTAATGGGCTGATAAACGATATTCAGTCATTTATTTTTTAATAAATGTCACTCTAGAAAGGAAGTTTACATTAAGCAAGAAGATAATCTTATTTTGAGAAAAATAGGTCGTTTAAAAGATATTCACAATGAGCTGTTATGAGCAACTGAAACAACTTTGGCACTTGATTTTGACTATGAGTTGGATTGAATTAAGAAATGCAGAGGCTTAAATGAAGCATACCTTTGGGTAGAATGTGTCAAGGTGTTTCGCGAAACAACCAAGAAGGGAATGTTGACATCATTATCCCAAAGGTTTGGGTTCCAGACACAGTTTAAAACAAAAGAGAGCAAAGACTTTAACACCAGCTTGCTCCTTTTCTGCTTCCTGATTTTCTAGGCTAGCGCATGTTCCTGCTGTCTCCTCTGTGCAATGCTTTTCCCACCATGCTTTTCTCACCTTGGTGGACTGTAGCCCTTGAACCAAGCCACACTAAACTTTTGCCTCCTAGTTGCCTCTTATTAGGTATTTGCTCATAAGAAAAGTAATATTCAAAATTTGTAAAATAAATAAATAAATAAATAAAATAAAGGAGGCAGACTATGCCTTATTTTACAATATATTATAGCTTAACATAGTGCCAACCATTTTCGAAGTATTTCCCACAGGCAGAGATCCAGAGGTTTTGTATTTTCTCTTTCCCACCCGCTCCCTAACATTAAAATGATCATCGCCATTTAACTGGGAGATGAGGAGATTGGCAACCAAAGCAGAGGAGCCAAGGGTCTTGAGGCATCAAAAGATGAGAAATATAAACAAAACAAATGTGCGTGTCACCATCAAACTCCACTAGATACAGCCATGCTGTTTTCTCCCTGACAAGCGATAGACAATGAGGCGTCACTGATCTCATGCCCAGACAGATTCTTGGTTCCGTCTGTTGTCTACCCAAGCAGGTAGAACAAGGAGCTGGTCTAGGGCAGCCAAAGCAAGAATAGGAAGGAGGGGAAATAATGAAACTTTCCATTGGAATGTGCAGACTGCGGGTTTAGGTAGCTTCCCCCACCCTTCCCACCTCCTGAGACAAGAAGGAGCTTTCTCTAACCGTGGAGGGCTCTGGTGACTCATTTCTTGGATTCACTAAACAAAAAGTCCCTCGGTAAGTCACCATAAGGAGTCCCGGAGAAATCCAGCCACAGCTACAGGTTTTTTTTTTTCAGGGAGTCTCATTAGAAGTAAAGAGAAATAATGGCATACTCTTAAAAGCCTCTGAATGTAGACACAGAGCAGAGACAAAGACTCCCGAGTGGAGAACAGGCTTAAGAGGAAAGAATGCATGCTACTGACAAGATGGGGCTGGTGAGGGAGCAGAGTGATGCGTGGTCATGAAAGGGGAAGTAGTCATGGCAGTCATGGGTCCAGGGGGAAAGGCTCAATCAAACAAGGGGGCCAGATGGTGAGCAAACTGAAGGAAGGCATGGTTTTGAAGAACCTTAAAGGGAAAGGGAGAAAGAAAGGTAGCCCCAGTCTGCTGGGTGCCTGCTTCCATCTTTCATTTGAAAGTCATCTACATTTCACACCTGACACACATCGGAGATTGAGAGAGAGGCAGATTGATAAGGTAAACTAAAGGTTTACCCTCTTCCCTAAGATGTGCCTTCTTTATGAGCTAAACGATGGTTTAGCTTTCCTTCTTGGAAATAAATGGAATATCCCAACTAATTTGTTGTATACCAGTTTCCATTATTCAAAAAATACAGAAGCAAATTTGTCCATCACAAAAAAAAATTGTCTTATTACTTGTTTGGGTATGTATTTCTTTTCCAAAATATGTCATTTGCCATTTCCTGTCTTTCCCCTGTCCAAATTCATCAAACCTTATGCAGATCTCGGCCCTGAGAAAGCAGCTTGGGGAGGCAGAGTGAAAAGACAAGAAAAATCCTGCAGATCTTGGGGGAGAGAGAAACCCCTAAGTTCAGACTGTGGTTGAATCCACTCACTGTCTGAGAAGCAAAAATTCCATCACTGTTAACAGCATCCCTTGCAAAACAGTGTGTTGAGAAAGTTGGGAAAGGTCTTTGTTTTATGTTGAAGTAGCAAAGAGCCAGGCTTAAGACATGTATATGAGCTTGGGTTGGGTCTCACTCTTCTGGATATTATCTGGGACTTTCAAAAACAAAGCTGTCTTAGAGTTTCTATTGCTGTAACAAAGCACCAGGAACAAAGGCTAATTTGTAGTTCATCTTCCAGGGAAGTCAGAGCAGGAACTGAAACAGAGGCCATGGACCAATGTTGCTCACTAGCTTGCACTTCATGGCTTGTCTGGCCCGATTTCTTACAGAGCCAAAAACCGCCCACAATGGGCTGGGCCCTCTCACAGCAACCATTAACTAAGAAAATAACTCAGAAGCTTGCCTATAGGCCAGTAATTTAGGTCATCTTCTCAATTGAGGTTCTCCCTTCCGTAAGGACGCTAGTCTGTGTCAAGCTGACATAAAATCATGACATCACAAAGACCATCGTTTCCAACGAAGATACCCTAACTTCCTACATCCCTGTTATCTAGACTTAAATCTTGTCAGTTATAATCCTGTCTGGTGCCTCTGAAAACCTCCCTGTGAAGGAATCATTTAAGAGTCCATCGAAGTGCTTTGGTGATTAGAACTTCAGAAACCACCAGCTCTTGACTCTTATAGACTATGGAGTGTGACTCTTCTCTGAAAACCCCATGATCTCAGGAGTATCTTATGTTCTTCCCAGTGTTTGTTACTGTTGTGGGAACTATATAAAATGAATCTACCTGCAAACTTGTTTTCCCACGAGGCCACATATTTGAGCTTCAGTAATAAGCTCTGTTGAGATTTTGTTATTTTCTCCCAGCATGTTACACCTCGCTCGCATGCAACTCTTTACACACCCCCACAATCATTCATCTAAATAGCACCTAAGACCTGGTAACTAAAGCATGACTCTTAAGGCCTTAATATCCAATCAGATTTATATAATAATAAAATCCCAATTTATAAGATGCCAATACAATAATTTCAGAAACAAATAATAAAGACAATATTCTAACCCAATTAATCTATTTTGTAAAAACCTTTGCTTGACTGTATAACTTTGTGGGGTCAGGCTCATCCTCATCGTCTGTCTCCATGATCCCGTTCCTCTAGTTCCTCTGACTCCTCTCCTCCCACTCTAGCTCCACCTCTCTATTCCTGTTCAATCACAGGTCTGTCACTGCCCTGATGTGGCTGGACAGAGAAAATGCTACAGCAGTTACCTCTGTCATCTGTGTTTTTTTGTTGTTGGTTTTTTTTTTTGTTTTTTGTTTTTTGTTTTGATTTCTTTTTTTAATGCCTTTTAGGGCTCAGCCATTCAAGGCTAGGTTCACAACCAAAAATATAAAATATGTCTTTTAATAAACTCCACATCTGTTTTATACTGGATCATCATGAAACTCTTTTCTGTGACAAGGTCAGTCTTACTTGAGTGAAAGCCTGTAACTTAGGAACCTCTCCCAGGTTCCCATGGGTTACAGGGTGTAGCTATCCCTCACTGCCTCCATCACTGGAATCTCTTACAAAGACCCTCCAGCCTATTCCATTATGTGTGTGAGAGTTCTTCTTCCTATCTCCTTTGCTCTAGTTCTGAACTCCATTCTAGAATCTTCCCAAACTGTGTGCCTCCCTTACTGGCTTGTGGTGTAATTCTTTCTACCTGGCTTTGGCATTTATGTGTTTCTTGCCTTAAGGGTAGACTTAATGCTCATAGAACTGGAGAAATGGAGAAGCTGGGACATATCACAGAGTCCTGGGGACTTGCAAGGGGTTCTGTGCCCCAGTATAATTACCTTTTGATAGAACTTGTCAAAGGTTAGTCCTTACAGCGAAGTCCTGCAAAGTTCCCTCTTCTCACCTCCACTCTCCTCTCTGTTGACTACTGGTGTCTTACCATTTGATAGCCTGTGCTACCTCAGTATTCTGACAGCATTACAAAAAAAAAAAAAAAAAAAAAAAAGAAGCCATCATCACCAGATGTAAACCCTGACACCAGAGCTCCAGAACCATGGGTAAGAATAAACCTCCTTCTCTTAGAAACATATCCAACTTCAGGTGTTCTGTTATAATAATGCAGAATGAGCTAACATGACACCCACTGTGGACATCTTGCAGATGATGAAGCAAGGTAAAAGAAATATTGCCACACCAGAGCTTTCTGCTGGCAAGAACAGTGCAGTTCCATCAAGTATTAGTGAGAAGTACTGTAGCATCAGCTTCTAAAAGACACCCAGTCCATTTTCAATTTGTTTGTCAAAAGAACGACCGATTCTTGATTTTTATGTTTCTAATTGGTTATCATTGCAGAGTTCTGAGAGTTTGCGTGCCAACTCTCATTTTCCGTGTCTGTTTCTATGGCTCGAGATAACTACTACTGGGAAAAGAATATAATCACATGCATTTTTATTAGTAAAGACCCATTCACTTGATGCATTACATATGGCAGTGACCACATCTACACCAGGGGTTTATTGTGACAATGTCTATTTTACCCATGAGCCTTTGGGACCCTTCTCCATCTACTGGTTGCCTTGTTCAGCCTTGATGAGAGACTGTTGCCATAGTTGGTTGATGCTCCTGGGAGGCCTGCTCTTTTCTGAAGGGAGGAAGAAGGGGAGGAGATTTGGAGGAAGGAAAGGTGGAGGGGAGATGAGCAGGGGAGGGAGGGGAAACTATAGTCAGGATTTAGTATATGAAAAAAGAATAAGTAAATGAGAAAAAAGAATATAGAAAAAGAAGATTTGCTCTGTGTCCTGTGAGGAGGCAGCAGAAAGGACATCATCTGAAATCCCAAAGGGACCCTCACCAAAGCCTTGCCAAAACTGGTTTTTCATTTGTTTTGTTTTGTTTTTTGGTTGGTTGGTTGATTGGTTTGGTTTTTTGATGAAGAATTCAAAGCTTGGAAGCTGTGTCTTTAACTGGGAGAAATCCAGAACCAGATGTTAAATTTCCCTATGGTCCCTTGTATGTAAAACTCCAGAAAAGATCCCAGAGTTATTTCACCACTTAAACGAAAGCTTGTTAGATGTTTGTAACAAATATAAAGCATCAGCTAGAGTTGCTACTACAGCTGCACAATTTAGGTGTGATCCCTATTTCGATAACAAAATGAAGGTAATAGAGTAGTTTATTCAAATAATATCGTAGGGCCAGAGGGATGGCTCAGTAGGTAAGCTCCTTTGACACCAGCCTGACAGCCTAAGTTGGATTCCTAGGACCGAATAATAGAAAGAGAACCCTGACTCCCATGACTTGCTTTTTCTTTCCATTGGTGTGCCATGCTATGAGAATACCCATACACAATGCACACTCTGGAAAATTATCCAAGAATTTAAAAAATAAATTAAAAACAAAATATATGAAAAAAATGAATTAGAAGAAAGGTAGCTGACAGATAAGAAAAACAAGCTATAAAGGCTAGAATGTCTTAGAAAAGAAATAGTGAAGTTTATTAATTCTGTATGATCTTGCTAATGTCTCTGGAAAAGGGACTCTAGAGCAGCTACTAGAAGCCATGTTCCTCACGGGCCACACCAAGACAAACAGTCTCGGAAGAGCACACAGAATGCTGTGAGTCATCCAGCTATAAATGACAAAGATCGGAAGTAAGGGATTTTCTTCACCCCAAAGACATCTCAGTAACTAAAGCCATGATACAAAATATAACCAAAGTCAACAAAAGGAAATGCAAAGGAATGTTTGTAATTATAGCAAAGACAGGATGCATGGCGTCTTTGCCCCACAGTACCCAATAGGGGCAGATCAGCTAACTCCACACTCTGACTCGGAAAACACAGAGAGGATTAGATCACATAATGTCCTGGGAAGGGCTTAGCCGACTTCCGTTGCTTGAATGGCACCTACATGTCAGTGACCGTATTTTCAAACTTCCTCAGTGAAAGTAAGAATGCACCAAAATAGTTTTCAGACCACCTACGTCTACCATACACTAAGATTACACAACACATTCCTCTCAGAGAATATTCTCTTTATGGCAATCATTCCAGCGACTGAAAAACTGCGAACAGGGTTATGACATTTAATTAATTCACAAAATGCAGCTGTACTTCAAGCTCTTGGCAGCTGGCCAGTGACTTAATGTAATTTTTTTTTAAGAGAAAATGCAATAAGAAGTTCCAGCGGGAATTTTTTTTTAATTTTCTTATTAGTTCTTAATTTGGTGAGAGACACCAATAGCTGTGAGAAAGAGTGACAGTGGAAGTCAGCATCAGTATAGGTGGGAAGCATACCTCAGCGATAACAAGAAAGGTGATAACAATGTAATATGAGATATGCCTACAAGGGAATGCAACCACATCGCCAGATCCAAAGATACTTGCATATAAAGTTTAAAAAAATATCTAAAGTGCACTAGATTGAACTAAAGGGAAACTACTTGGGTTTGCATAGCTCAAAAATAAAATATGGAGCTTGGCATTAGCTAGAACTGAAGACTCAACCTACCCTCAGCCTTGTTCTCTTGTTCTTAGTGATTCCTAAGTGATTTCCTCCAGTGTCGGTTCACTGTGTAGAAAGAAAGATGGCTGCCGGAAGCTTCTAGATTCATATACTAATAGCACCATGAAAAGAGCCTAGGGAAAGGATTCTGATAGCTCTAATTTGTTTGTAAGACTACCCAAAATCTGTGGCTAAAGTTCAGTCAAATTCAGGTTCCCACCTTTGTCCCAAAGACTGTGATTTGGACCCTGATGGTTTGGGTTGGAAAGTTGGTTGGCTTGGAAACCTGGTCTGCAGGGGAAAAGAGACAGGAACACGAGGCCGGGCCACTGAAGGTCAAGGCAGTGCAAATAATCTCAATCTGACTCAGCAAAGCATGCTCTCCTCTCACAGAAGGGCCTACTCGTTTCTCTCTTCATGCCTATTAGGCAACTCTATCTAGGGGTAACTATTCTAGGTAGGCTGAATGAGATCATGTATCTTCTAGATCTTCACATCAGGAGTGTAGATTTATGTTTGCCAGCCTCCTAGGACAGTGTTCCAATGAAGTGTGCCATCTTCTCAAGCAAATACTAGATCAAGTTTTAGCCACACTATGTTCCCATCCTTTACTTTTCCCTTGGCTCCAAACTGATTATTTTTTCCCTCTTTGATTTTTTACACTCTACTCTTTTCTATAACACACATCCACACACTCCTATTTTTCCCCCTTTTCTCTTTCTTTCTCTTTCTTTCTTTCTTCCTTTCTTTCTTTCTTTCTTTCTTCCTTTCTTTCTTTCTTTCTTTCTTTCTTTCTTTATTTATTTATTTATTTTGAGACAAGATTTCTCTATGTAGCCCTGGCTGTCCTGGAACTCACTCTGTAGGCCAGGCTGTCCTCAAACTCAGAAATCCATCTGTCTCTGCCTCCCAAGTGCTGGGATTAAAGGCTTGTGCCACCACTGCCTGATTACCCTTTCTCTTTCTTTTCCCTACAATTTTTTGTTCACTTTCAATCAGTTTCTCTTCTCCTCCTACTTATTTTTGTATATATACACATTCAGATATGTGTGCTGGTGAATGCATTTTT
Organism: Mastomys coucha; assembly: GCF_008632895.1. Classification (NCBI taxonomy): domain Eukaryota; kingdom Metazoa; phylum Chordata; class Mammalia; order Rodentia; family Muridae; genus Mastomys; species Mastomys coucha. The sequence goes on along the minus strand of NW_022196912.1, from coordinate 52,007,855 downwards.
TATATATAAGGGTATGCATGTGGAAGCCAAAAGAAATTTGGGGTTTATGCATCATGTGTTATTCATCATTCTTGAGACAGGGTATATTGTTGGCATGGAACTCACAAACTGAGTAGACTAAGCTGCCTGGCCAGTGACACCAGGGATCTTCCTGTCTCTGTTCCCACGATGTTGGGAGTACAACTGTGTTCTCCCACACCTGGCTGCTGTTTGCAAACATTGACTCTGGGATCACAGTCATATCCATATGCTTACAAGGCAAATATGGTACTGACTTAGCCACCTGCTTAGCACACACACACAAACACTCATCTAATGGCCTATTCCAGCAAGGGCCATTTTATAGCTACCAATTGTAGAAACAGTGTTTCTGATGGCCCTGACTCTGATTCCTACTCCTTAAATTTCCATATCACCACACAAAATGTAAAGAACTGGGCAAAGCCTAAATGAGCAATTAGTCTAGTGTTCCTACCCATGTTTTGGTAAATGCCAAACTTCTTGGAAAACACATCCTTATTGTGAAAACAGTTCTTCCCACTTTATTGTAACCATAAATGAATTCATGAAATAGAAATTATTTCCTAAAACTGTAAGTCTTAAACTTACGATGTCAAATCTTCTCAATGCCTGTATAATTTTTATGAAGATCATTTTATTTGAACTGTTTTCCAAACCATAGTGCCTCTCATTAAAATGAGTATTGAGCTTTCCTCTGCCACTTGCTTTACATGAAAAGGTAGCAACGAAAGCATTGTGAGCCAGAAGCTAGCAACTGAATGACCACAAAGAACACACGCAGTCCGTAAGACAATGGGATTACCCAAAATGCTTTAGGTTCTAAGCAAATAATAGCAACATCGTTAGTGATCCATTTGATTACCAGTCAACACCAAGAAGACCAAACACAGCAGAAGTCCATTTGAAGCTGTAAGCAGCAGGTTATTTGTTTTCTAACTTCTTCTTTTGGAGAGTCTCTTATTTATATCTACAGGCCTTAGTAGAGTCAGTGGCTTATGGAAGGACCCGGCTTTATTTCCTGCCTGACTGAATCAATGAAAACAGTAAAGGGTTCCGGTGTCAGGCCACCTGTGGCCATAGCCTTCCTGGGGTCCTAATCTTCAAGATGCTTCCTGCCATCTTAGGAAGAAGATGAGAGACACAAACACTGTTGCTAAGACTGTCAGACACCTGCCATCACTGTCAGGGATGGAACTATAAAGTCATTTCTAGAATGAATCTTCATTCTGAAAATTAGCTTAAAATAGATGAAAGTATGTAGAAAAAAAAATCCCAGTACTCTCAGATGCTTCCATTAAAATCTTAAACACACACACACACACACACGTACACACACATACACAGTGAAATCTATATGCAATCAAAGTGTGTTGATAATAATGTCACAAATTTGACAGAATGAACAAGGTTTACACTACTCTTCTGTTCCTTAATTAGTGTAAGGCTTTCAATTGGGCATCAGTAGAACTGTCCTTATGTCCCCAGTTACACTCCATGCCAGCACTTCTGCAGGCTTACCACCTAACACTAACATGATTAGACAGCAGAGGATAGTCTGCTTTCTACCCTGGTTGCCATCATGAAATAAATCATAGAATCTGGACTAGGAAGCTTATGACAAAAATCCATAAATCCAGACATGTGAAGAGAAGGGATCATGCAATGATGCGAAAATCAAGAGACAAGTATCACCGAGGGCATTGTAAAGGGTGCTTTCTATTTTGTTCTATTTTTCCTTGCTGTAGTAAAATACCTGAGGCTAAATAGTGTGTAAAGAAGAGAGGTTTATTTGCTGCATAGCTTGGGAAGCTGAGTTTATAATATGAGATGGTTGTACTTTTTTAGCTTTTGTTGGACATCTTGTGGTGATAGTACCATGAGATAAGAGTCCACAATTGAATCAAGGGCCAGATTCTGTGTTTTACAAGTCACTCATGTAGCAAACTACCAAGTCCCAAAAGAACTACCTTAAGTCCTCCTTGGGGCAGTTCCTTCAATGACCTAACAGCCTCCATTAGTCTTCATCTCTTGAAGGTCCACTACCTAACATCAAACCACAATTAACCTGTCTATTTCTGTGTATGTGTGTGTGTGTGTGTGTGTGTGTGTGTGTGTATACATTAGATAAATACAAATACATCTGTATACACATGTGTATACATATTTACACAGAAGATATACACTTCGGTGGTCTGATGATTGTCTCATTGCAACAAGATGTAACATCCCCACTACCATTAACAAGACTTAGGGAAAACTTTGACAACTCTTACCAATTCCAAACAGAAAAGTGAGGGCAGTTGATTCCATTGGCTTCACAAATTTAAATTGCATTGTTGAAGTTAATTTTTGTGAAGAACATGATTTTCACCCTACACATTCTCCAATTTCACTCAAGAGTCCTGTACTTGGCATCGTGCCTGAGAAGACCTTGCACTGGTCCTCCCATGTGACTCTCCCCCACTCCCATGGCATCTACCCATGAACCTACTGGAGTTCCTGCCTTGTGTTGTTTTTATTCTTTACCTCAGGACCTGACATACTGCGGATGTGCTCTAAAGGAACCCTCATACTGTGGAGTGCTCCCCTCTGGACCCTGTATGTGGCACAGACCACACCCGAAAATCAATTTCCAAACACAAAACAAATGCAAAGAGATCCTTTACTGAGCAAGGCAAAGAGAAAAGATGGACGAATCAGGCAGAAACAATAGCACATAGCTTTGCAAGTAGTTTTTAAAGGGAAAAGGGGAGGACTGTGTTTAAATGAGCTAGAATGTGTTGATAAGTTCTAATTGGGTATTTTAATTAAGTTAATCAAAACAATAATATTTGCTTTGTGAATCTTGATATTTTGATAGTTGGACATTGGTGCTCAGTCTCAGGAATGGGTCACTGGTAAAATAAGAGAATAGACATTGGTGGCTAGCTTCAGGGATGAAATCTAAAGATTCAGAAAGAAGGAGAAGGGTAAAAAAATAAAAACTCATTGGTGCCATGTTTGCCATATCTGGACCTGCTGGAGCCCCTCCTAGTCCTCTAGATCCAAAGAGTGGGAATGAGTGCCTATCGAAGAATGGAGGGCACTTGGATAACCACTCACCATTCCTAGCTAGAAGTCATGATGAATTAGACATGAATTTCCAACTGAAAATTATTTGATTGAGTTTCTATGTGAGCTTTTTTAGCTCTTCTGGACAACATAGAACTGTTTCTAAACTGGAATCACCTCAATTTTCTGTATAGACAGGCCCTTAGGAGTCATATATGAACTCTGACAAGAAAGAAAACAAGAAAAAAAGACGTGGGAATGGCCGCTTGCCTGAGAGAACCTGATGAGAGCCCTGATGGCAACGATTGAATAAGAGCGTGGAGGGAGACTGATGTTTCTTTCCCTTGCAATTGAGAACCAACCACCACCCCGTACCTTAAAATGTGCAACCAGGTTGAAAACTACCTTCAGGTAACACCACAGGCAGGTGGTAATAGAATCAGGGGACCCCATAAACAAGAGAAGGACACAAAATGTGATTAAGCCTTGTGTTATTCTTCATTTTAAGTCTGTATACTAGAAAGTGGGTGCTAATGGTCATTTTAACTAATACATACTCTTTACTCACTTAAAAAAACATGCAAGCTGATCATTGGAATTATTTAATGAGTTGCTTTTTAATAATAGACCATCACACTAATAGTTTTCCTTACATGCTTTTTACTGCAGAATCTTCAAATATCAACATCTCTAAATGTCAACCATCTCCACAATAATTTTTACTGTGACTACTACAGAAAATATTTGTAGGATAATGTTATTAAATAATAAAAATTCTAACTGAAGTTTAATTTCAACTTCTTCATTTTGTTGTTTAAAAAAATATGAGATCCAGTGACATTTAAGGGACTTGAAACTGGTCAACAAATAGTTAATGTCAGACCTGAGGCTCAGCCTCCCCCCCCACCCCCCCCAACACATGCTCCAACTTGGTGCACAGGGCCCTTTCTTCTTATCCAAACCCACACGCACGATGCAAGAGAGCTTTCAAACTGGGGTATGCACATCGCTCCAGGCAATGGCAGCATGCCAAGGAGGTGAAGCCACAGGATAAACACAGGGTGTCTTGCTTCAGTGTAAATATTACTCAAAGATTTGAGAGGAGTTAGGGGAACCACTTTATTTTTATTAAAACAAGATTGATTATAAAGGAGGCTACACATTCTAAATGAATTTTTAAGATTTCAGGCTGTGTGCCTAGTATATGATGGTAAGAGCCTTCTGCTCACTGCTAAGGAGGCTTGCTAAAATAATAATTGACTAACATAAGGACATCTCTGGAAGAGGTTTTGTGCTAAAGTTCCTTCTTTCACCTCTGTCCCTGACATTCTGTAGTTGACTTTGCATTAGTTTAGTGCCATGTTCATGAAGTAGTAATATTTTTTCAAAAGATCACAGTAAGGTCTCAAGTAAGTGTGCTTACCAAACCTAACAATGTGAGTTCCATCCCTGGGATCCACATGGTAGGAGAGAACTGCCAGTGCTCTCTGTCTCTGTCTCTGTCTCTGTCTCTGTCTGTCTCTGTCTCTGTCTCTCTCTCTCTCTCTCTCTCTCTCTCTCACTCACACACACACACACACACACACACACATATACACATACACACACACACACCAATTAATGTTTTTAAACAATCTGGCAGTGATTTTTGAAGTCTCATCTCTAAGAAAGATTTTGTTGCCTTTCTTAATCTTTACTTTTAATTTTACTCCATAAAAAGTAAAATGTATAAGATTAAAAGACAAACTTTTCAAATACAGGATCTAAATGGAATATGTTTGTAGGTTTGTAAAAGTTTTTGCCTACTGTTTTAAAACTATGTAAAAATGTACAAAATTTAACAAATGCTGTGTTTTGTCATTTCTCCATGCAACATATTAATATCTGAAATGCTGTGATACATGTTCTGTGCACAAATGGAAGACAGGCCAATAAATTATTTTATACACTTTTTAAGCACTTCTTTAGTAGGCTGTATCTCTCTCATTTTATTTCTGGCACAATAAACTTTTAAACAACAGATCTCAGGGAATTACACCCTACGTGTTAATTCCAGCCCCCAAGCTCTTGATTCCTCTATGGAGACCATCTTCAATGCTCTATCTATTTTAACACCATTTTTTTAATGTTTAGCAGCCAGATCCATCTTAGAAAGCTACATGTGATTTCTAAATATAGGGTTCCAATTTACAGACCAGACCCCAGCTTGTTCTGTTCAATCAATATTTTTTAATGCAGTGTATAAAGTCCTGACAGAAAACAAGAGACACCACAAACTGGATCTTGGTTTTAAAGTTTCTCCATGTGTCCCAGCTGAGAGAATCCTGACTTACATGAAAGAGGTTGTAGAGGGGTCAATGTGACTTGTTCTGATGCAGCTAACACACATAGCAATCAATCAATCAATCAATACATACATACATACATACATACATACATACATACATACAAGCTCTGTTAGAAGAGATTTTCCAAAGGAAACAGTTATTTATTCGCTGTTGGCCCACGCAGTCAGCAGCAAGTTCTATTTCCTGTGTGTGTGGCTAGAATCTTCAGGATAGTGCCAACCTCACTCTCCAACCTAGGTATGGGTGTATGATGAGACCTTGGTGCAGATATATGCGAGGGGTACCCAGACCACAGCATCTGAAATTAAAAAAAAAAAAAAACTTAATTCTATGATTTCAAATCAAAATTGGTGCAAAATAATAATCCATAATGAGTAATATGTCAAATTTTATATAATAAAGTAGTAATTTTTCTCCATTTGTGTGGGAATCCCCCCGAGACTCAACAGAGATCTCACTCCTCATTTGTACAATTGCTGGCAGTCTACAGGGATGCTTCATTTCCATAAACGGTGCTACTACATCGACTCTGAAATGATTGCTGGGTGACTGCTTGCTCTGGCCCTCAGACCCACTCACTCCTGGTCTCTGACACATAGATGACCGCACTGTGTGTCATGGCCTGCACACCCCGCTAGAGAGGGAGAGGACACAGAAGGTCTGTGATGTACCAGCGGAAACGTCACAGAAGTCAGGGTTTGTCTTCAGAGCTTGACTGATTTACATTGGCCTTTAGTGGACAGAAAGGTGAAAAGGGAAAGATGCGGCCTCGGCCACGCCCAGTGGGCTATTGGTGCCCTTCACTGCCTTAATTTTCTTGATGTCTAGAAGCCGGAATTCCTCCTTGCCCGTCTTTACTTGTACTAAAGTCCGGAAGGCTTCGGAAAATGCTCTGCCAAGCAGTCTGAAGGTAAGAGGCACCTCCCTTGCTAGGTCAACAGCCTTGGACCCAGGTTCAGTTGGGGAAGAAACAGGTATAACACAATGGTCTGCTCTCCTAGAGGATGCTCCTGGGGTCTTGGTAAAGGGGTGTTTGCAATGCTAATTACTCAGTCCCTCTAGCTAAGCTGCAGATCAACAGTCTCCATGGTTAGTTTGGGGATGTTAGGGATCCACTCTAAATCCTCACTTGGGCTGTGTTGCATGGGGTGCAGGAATTGATCACCAAATATGTTTCCTTTGGTAGATTTTAGTGCAATATTTACCCATTCTGCAATTTCAAAACATTATCTTCGTCTATCTAAATTCTGAGACAATGAGTCGTGGAGAAAGCTGCTGATCTCTTCTGTGGGAAACCATGCCCATCACGAATCTGTATTGGATTACTTTTATTTTCTTGATAAAGTTCTAATTAACTTGAAATCACAACACCCCACTCCTCTAGTAGGCTGGCGAAATAGTTCCCAAATCCAACATCATTACCGAGTAACAACGGCTCCCACTTGGTACAATACCGAAGACCTTAAATTCTACTTTCTTAAAATTTCTACTCACACCGTGGCAGTGTTTTCGCAACCTGTGTCCTCTCCCTCCTCGGCTTGGTTCCCTCCTGCATTCTCATGATCTTACACTTTACCATTACCAAAGTTTTATGTGTCCTTTTCTCTCTATTGGGCTGGAGTGACTCACCAGATAATTCTGATGGGACCCACATTGATGCACACAAAGATTTCTTCTGAACACCTGGACCTGTAGTGTACGTTCATCAAGGCCAACATGTCAAGCACTTCACAGCTGACTGTATCTTCCTTCCAGGAGCTTTTCTTCTCATCGAGCAAGCCACCGTGATGTTGCCATCAGCATCATGACTTCTCAGATCCCGTTGCCTGTGCCTTCCAGTTGCCCTTATTATCTGCCATCTGCCTGGATCCTCTATCCACACAGCATGTGATATTATCCATTGCTCACCTCCATTCCCTGTCAGCCAGTCATTCTTGACTTCCCAGAGTTAGCTTTGTTTGCTGTCTAGAACTTTTTCTGAACCCTCAATTATCCCACACATTGATGCTAGAGGCATCTTCTGGAAGCTTGTTGCATCCTTTCTCCAGTCCAAAGACTCAGTAAGATGTTCGTATTGCCCTGTGTTAAATCCAAAGCCACATTGCCGAATAGTTAACTAAACCCATGTTTTAGCTATCAACAAGGGTAGGACACCAAAGGAGAAATTGAAACAAACCTTGGAAACAACTTCACACAGATCATTGTTTTAAAACACTAATGTAGTTGTCATGTGAAAAAGTAGACCTTCATAGACTTTCTACTTGGATTTTACCCAGTAGTTAACTTGTATACATGTATCTGTATATATGGACCATGTGATTTTAACTTTCAAGTGACAGTTTACAAAAAAAATATGTGGTTTTTCAGTTATAGCTATTGAAGCCCATAAAAGTTTTATTTGGGCACTAAATAAGTGCACACTTCCAAACCTACATCACAAAGTAAACATTCATGATATGATTATGATACCTTTATTAACTTATTCTCCCAATTGCTTTCCATGGCCCTTTCCTTTGTGCTCAAGTGCTGATCCCTTGCACTGATTTCATCCTTTGTGCTCTGAGTACCCAACCCTTCCTTCCATCAAAATCCTGGTTCTTTTCTTGTCTTTCTTTAAGCCCAGACTCTTGGTCTTGCCCTGAAACCTAGTCACTGAGAGGAACAGGAATTTCTTCTTCCTTTATCTTTGCTACTGTATGTCTCCCCTTTCTTATACCATTTTCCAGTTGCCACCTTCTTGTATCTCAAGTGATGTCCCTTCCTGTCTTCTACTTAAAGATCTGGTTGAGGAGTTAGAAGGACTGAAGGAGCTGAAGGGGTTTGCAACCCCATAGAAGGAACAACAATATCAACCAACCAGACCCCCAGAACTCCCAGGGACTAAACCACCAACCAAAGAGAAGGGACCCATGTCTCCAGCCAAATATGTAGCAGAGGATGGCCTTGTAGGACATCAGTGGGAGGAGAGGCCCTTGGTCCTGTGAAAGCTTGATGCCCCAGTGTAGGGGAATGCCAGGACAGGGAAGTGGGAGTGGGTGGGTGGGGGAACACCCTCATAGAAGCAGGGGGAGGGGAGATGGGATAGGGGGTTTTTGGAGGGAAAACCAGGAAAGGGGATAACATTTGAAATGCCAATAAAGAAAATACCCTAAATAAATACCCTAAATACCCTAAATAAATAAATAAATAAATAAATAAACAAATAAATACCAACTTATAACCAGAAAAAAATCTGGTCATAGATTGCAGGCATCTTACCAAATTTACCCCCTAGCTTTACTAGTAAACTTACAGGATAGTAATAGTCTAAACTAAGCACTTCCAGGAGTTTCAAGTAGCGTCTGGGTGACTGTGTTTGGATCTACTCTTTTTAAAATATTCCTTTTTTAAAATGCCTGCCATGCCTATCCTGTCATAGAAAATGACATAAAACTTTCTCCAAAAAAGTGATCTGAATTACTGTATCTTTTTTTCACCTTTACCTAAGCAAAGAGGAAGGCAGGGGCTTGTGCAGATCTTTGTATGCCTGTGGTCACAGTTGCATTATTGGCCATAACTGAAAGGGCATCTACCTATTCATCTATCTATGTAAGTATTAGATGCAATAGAATGTCACTGAGCTTTGCCAAGTGAGTTTCTGATACATATTAGTATATAAATCCTAACAACCTTCTGTTGTCTGAAATAGACTAATCACCCATGGCCAAGGGCTGCAGAGGTCCATAGAAGATACTCTCATAGAATCAGGAAGCAGAGGATACATGCCTGCCAGGGCTTAGGGCAGGGAGATCATGTGAAGGGTGGAGCTTCAGTTATACACAGAGGAAAGGTTCTAAAAGAAGTCAGTGCTGGTGGTTATAAGGCGGTGTGGATGCAAATCCTTGAGAATGTCCTTGATCCTATAGCGCTATAAATCTGAAAATAACAAAAGTGCTAAAGTGTGTGTGTCTCTGTGTGTGTATGTGTGTGTGTGTATGTGTGTGTATGTTGACACAATGCAAAATCATCAGGGAAGGCTGCTGAAAGACCTCTTAAGTGAAAGGTCATATGCACTGCTAATGAAGCTCTGGAGGGACTGAAGTTCAGGAGTGCCTGCCATGGCTCAATGAAACTTAAGTCTTTGTAGCATACTTTGTGGCTCTTTGACATTGAAACTTTGTACTAGAGTCAAACATAATTATTGGGTGAAAAGGAACATGCCATGATCAAAGTTGTGTAAGTGATTAAGTGTGTCAGGGCTTTACAACATATGGTAATATTTGCAATTTTCCTATTCAACTCATACTTTTCTAAAATTATTAAAATGTTAAATATTTCTTCTGTGGCTAAAATTTTGAAATGCTTTCTGGCTGTCAAGTTAATGCATGTTTATTATAAAATATTCAAGTACTTAAAAATGCATTACCTTGAGCTTAGCACTATGGCATTGCCGACAGCACATGGCAGCTACTCAGGAAACTGTGATGGGAGAATGACGTTTACCCAGAAGTTCAAATGAGCCTGTATAAATAGCAAGACCCCCATCTCAATAAACACACACATATATGATATGTATATATGCACTTTCATTTATTTTATATGTAGCATAAATCATTCATATGCAATATATATTCTAGAAAGGAAAATTTTCTCATAATCACACGATGACTTTTTGGTTTTAGTTTTAGTATGTACATTTTGTATGTATTTAAATTTTTTAAAAAAGAAAACAGTTACTGTAGACTTACACAAATTACACTGGCATTAACATTTTACTTAAAAATAAATGTCTAGATGCCCTGATCTCCAGGGAAACAAAGCCAATAAAATGCATAAGCATAGGCAGAGCTTTACTATGAGATGTTGGTTCACCTGGGAAGGAAGGACAGGACCTCTCAGAACCTGTTACCTGCAAGCAGGAAGTCTGAGAAAGGCCATGGCCTCGTTCCTATTCAAGGCCGGTGGCTGATGGCTAGGAGTGAGGTTGTGTGGGGAAAGAGGAAGACGAGTATCCAGCTCCCCAGCTGACAATAAATGTGCATATCTTCATCTTTCTGTTGAGCACCCACTGGCTTGGGTGATGCCCACCATAGCACGAAGAATCAGCTTCATTTTTCAGACTGCCAGTTCAAATGCCAATCTTTTCTAGGGACAAGCTCACCAACTCTCACAGGTGATATTTTAACAACTGGCCATCTCTCTTAGCCCAGTGATGTTCACATATAAAATTGATCATCATACCTTTCGCTATATTCTTCGCTATTCTGCTATGAGGACATGCCTTAATCCACGTTCCAATTATGGAGAGTGTTTCATAGCCACATAGAAGTATGTTGACATTAATAAGAACACACTTCTCTGTGAAGACTTCACTGTGTTTCCGAGCAGCAATGGCTAGATCAAGTTAAAAAGCATGGTTCTAGCTTTAACAGGGATAAAAATTTAATTCTACTTTGGCCCTAAGTCACTTTGCAGTATTTTGATTGACTATGTAGGCTGAGAGTTTAGCTACTTAAGACAAAATATACAGATGAGAACATCCAAGCCTGGCCCAATGAGTTTTTCCAAGATTTGGTTTTGTTCATGTAAAATATAATCCAGCTATGGGAATGCTCAACGCTCCGCATTTCAGCTTCCCTTCAAAATCAAGGGAAGTGAGGAACTAGAAGTCTGTAGCCATCCTCCACTAGGATATTTACCCCTCTCAGATCCTACTGTATTTGTTCATCGGCTCACTCTCCCATCTTAAAGTTCTCTACTTCATAGTCAATCCACTCTCAAAATCTTGTAAATCCCTTTCTGACTCTGCAGTCTTACCACCCACCACAATCCACACCCCAAATCTTTGATTGTTTTGACTCTGATAATTATGATGTTTGTGGGCCCCAGAACTGCACGGGTGACCCCATCACTTCTGTTGTGTCTTGTTAGCTCTACACGGTCATGACCAATTATAGACAGGCTGTAATTATTCCATATTACTCTCAGTCAGGTGGCCTACAACTGTTTATTTGGTAATTATTAAAGAAAAAAGCAGAGGGTGTTATACCTGTTGCCGGGCCTGTACTTTTAAAACAAAGCCTGTAGCAAGAAAATGGACACTATTAATTTACTCAAAGAAAATGACATTTAATCCCTTGTTTGATTCTCATTGAGAACTTATTGATGCCGAACAAACTGAAGTGAGCCACTGGAAGAACATCTCTAAAATAAGCATTATATTTTATCCCTTCTACCTGTAACCTGACTCTAGATGCTCTCTATAAATACAGAAACCTGTCAAACACTAATTCTTCATTTCTGAAGGGACATTTTAGAGTAATTGTTAAAGAGCCAAAATATTCTACCTCATAGAGAATTAACTTAATCATGGTGTTTATACATATTCATATTTTTCCCTCTCTGGTTAAAAGTTATTTACACATCTCTGCCTAGGGTTAAAAATAATGAGATTCAACCACAAAGATGAGTAAATAATATATAATTGTAGTGTTGGAATTTATCAATTAGAGTGGTTGCCTCTGTATTCGCCTTTCTTTTGATCTTCTTGTAGACATATTGTTATTGACTGCAAATGTCTCAGTATTTTTGCTCATTGGAATGTGCTTTGACAGATTAATTATATGTTATCAGGCAGTTGAAGATCAGCTAAAGATATGTGGCCACAAGAGGGATCTTGATGTCTTGGAGCTGTTCCTTTCTAAAAAGTAAGTGTATTTCATGAAAAATTTTTAAAAATCAACACAGAAAGAATCATTTTACAATCTTTTATAGAGGCAAATGTTTTTTCATTACGCCTTCTTTAAAGACTGGCTGGGCAAGTGACAAGGGTCTAGTTCCTTTACCACTTAGGAGGGTCTGCCACTTACATGAAGAGGCAAGACATCAAAAAGGATTAAAAGGCAGAGGTTATTGAGCCGGGCTGCCTCAGGATGATCTTGGCATGTTATGTAACTTTCCTGCTAGGATTATCACATTTAAAAACAAATGAAACACCAGGTAAATATGTATTTTAGAAAAACACTGAATATGACTTTAGTATCATATCCCAGACACTATGTGTACTTTCTAAAACCTGCTTTTACATCATTTAGCAATCCTACTCTTATATAATAATACTACTTTATTATAGGATTGCTATGACATTGAGAGTTAGAAACTAGAAATCTGGTACATAATATGCATTCAGTATGATGATTATGATGATGATGATGATGATGATGATGATGATGATGATGGTGGTGGTGGTGGTGGTGGTGATGATGATGATGAATAATACTCCACTGTTCTTATACTATAAAGACAATTCTTTTGCTATAACCCATAAACACATTTATGTTGATTTTGCTAGAAAACAAGAAAACCTCTCCTTTACATCAAGGTAGCATTCTAGAGAGCACAGTAATCCCAGTGTCTGAGACAGACTTCAGGCATAAGAGGGAGAGGATGTGATGGGTACAGTTTGACTCTGACTACAGTGTATTTCCACTGGCCAATAAGTGACACAATTCTGCACAGCCACTGTTTGCATTTTAATAGCTATAACACCGCTCTGATTTGTGTGTCCCGCAAAATTCATACTTTAGAAACTAAATCCCTAATGCAGCAATGTTGAGAAACAAGACCAGTGCGAGTTGATCGGGCCATGGGAGCTCTACATTTTATTCCTGGCTTAATGCCATTGCCACCAAACAGGCTGAGTTTGCTTGCTCCCTGACCCTCACACATCTTCACCATGTCATAATGTAGCAAGAGGACCAGATGCCGTCCTGACCTTGGACTTAGCAATCCATTCTCTGTTGTTGAGGACAGGAGTAAGAGTAAGAAAGCAAGCAAGAATTATCTGCAAGGGCACACACCATACCCACCCATGCTCAGCAATGTCACTGCTCTGAATTTCTTTCCTCTTTCCTGGCAAAGCATGCCCCTTCCACCATCCTGAGAGCTGGCTTGTGGATGTCTCTATGCCCCTCTGTGCTGGTCACTTTCCTTGAGGTTCTTAGGTCTGTTAGTGTTCATCTTCAGGGCCAGGACAGGAAAGCCATTCTCATAGTCACAGTGCTTAGAAACATGACTTCTCCTTGAGGCCAGCACAATCCTTCTAGTTAACTAGCACCGAGCCAGGTACCGATGTATCCTATGGTCAACAGAAGCAAAGATTGGGTTTTGTACTTTGTACACATGGGGGAAAAAGCTATATCATGAAAATCCCCCTAGAACTTAGCAATAGAGACCATCCAGGAGTTGCAGCCAACCAGGATTCCCCCATTGGCCATTAGTTCTTTAAGCATCAGAATAAGTTACTATTTAGGGAACACACACCATAAAATCATATCTCTGCCATTGTCAGGATCATACTCTGATGAGAGAAAAGGTGAGGAGAACATTGTTCTTTCTTTCTCACAGAATCTGAGCAAGAGACAAAGATTCATCTTGAGCCTCTTGCTTACCCTGAGCCTCATCAAATCTGTTCTTTATAAAGAACCCATTCTCAGGTAGTGGACTAGAGAGAAACAAAATGGATAAGGACTGGATTGCTAATCCTTTTCATTAACTTATTTTATTTATTTTGTATTGGGAGCTGGGTAGAAAACAACTGCATGGAATAAATTCTTTGTTTTTACTTGACAGGACTCAGGGACCAAACTCAAGCCACTAGCTCTGCCAGCAAGTTCATTTAACCTTGAGTCATTTTAGTAGCCCTGTGATTTTGATTTTTTCCCCTTCTTAGGCCTCTCTGGCCATGGATAATTTGTGCGTTATTATATAATAGGCATGGCATATATTTATTTATTTAAAATCTTTGAAATCCAACCTCATTGTAATGAAATAACCCGGTTTAACAATGAATTTAATCACCGTGTCTACAGTGATTTGAGAAATTATTCATTAATAAACATTTCTTTGGCCATATTAAATATTTATTTTTAACTTATTGTTACCAAAAAAGTGTAATTTTTTTAATGGCCCTGAATTGCTTGTTGGTAAGATACTAAAGAGACGCTCCACTTGAAATTTAAACCAATGCTTGGGTATAAATCTTTGCTCAGCATGGATGTGGGTGTGATTCTTAGCTTTAAACAAACAAAAAATAAATGTTTTATAATATAATATATTATATTATATACATATATGCATATATATATATAGCAAAAAAATTGAACATGTTCAAGGTCATGCTTTGAGCCTTTCTTCAAATCAATTTGATTTATAACAGTAATAAAAATTTATATGGTCAAAATGTTGCATCAATAAGCCTTTTGCAACTCCAGCAATGGCATTCAACAATCACAAGAGTGGGTACATAAAAAGGATAGCTTTAAAACACTAGGAAAATTAGAAATATCGAGCCTGGCTGTTAGTGATTAGTGGTCTTCTTATATGAAAGACAGCAGAGTCAGGGCAAAAACTATTTGTCTCTATGCATAAACTAGGTGAGGTAGGTATTTTGCTTAAATCCCTGTAGCCCTTGCAATGACAGTGTCTTCCCAGTGTCTCTTGGTAACTGCAAAGCATATAACATTCTCTGTAACATTCATTGACATGTTGTTGTCAGCAAAAGTCATAGCACCATTAGCAGTAAATTTTTACCTCATATTCTTGGCCCCATCTTAAAATGTAACATCTTATTCTTGTTGTAGGACAGGCTTGCATGCAGAATAAAAATCCCCAGCTTGAGAGCACCTTCAAAAAAGTGAATCACTTTGTTACATTTATGTAATAACCCCATTTTTCAGCATCTGTATTAGTACTATAAGAAAAGTGATAAGGATGACTGGATCCATTGATAATGTACTAAGGGATTAAAATTTATAGGAAATTTCCAAAAAAGGCTCAAAATCATTATACTTCTAAGTAGAGGTCATTTTGATTATATCGACTCCAGACTAGAGAGAGGGAGAGGGAGAGAGAGAGAGAGAGAGAGAGCATTACTACTGTGCAGTTCCCATTGAAAGTTGCTTTGGAGGAGCCTGATGGTATATGTTGTTGTATCAGAGAAACCGTGTCACAGAGAACATGTAAATCCAAAAGATGGAGAAGAAAGTAAATGAGAGAAAGAAAAGAGCAGATGCTCTTCTTAGAAAGAAAAGCTAATGCAAGAAGAATGAGGATCAATCCCAAATCAGGTAGGGGTCACCAACTTAAGGCAATGCCACTGTGGGGAGCAAGATGGCATGTGTGAAGTCAGAGTTGGGCCCTACACATTAGCTTTTTTTGTAAAATTTGCACTTTTACAATACAAACCTGGCAGACCCTAAACAAATAACAGAACTTAGTTTTACCAGGATTGAGACAAATTGACATCATTAACCTTCTGATAAGGGCTGGTGAGATGGCTCAGCGGGGAAGAGCACTGACTGCTCTTCAGAACATCATGGGTTCAAATCCCAGCAACCACATGGTGGCTCACAACCACCCGTAATGAGATCTGATGCCCTCTTCTGGTGCTTCTGAAGACAGCTACAGTGTGCTTACATATAATAAATAAATAAATTTTTTAAAAAAAAAATACCTTCTGATAAAACACAAACTTTCAACCACTGTCATTAAGGTGATATATCTGGAATATAACTGTTAGGAAACTGAGATGAATCAAGAATCTGCTGCATTCTGCTGCATTCTGCTGGTCAGTTGTCTAGGACTTTCAATACGTAGATATGTTCATGGGGAAGACTTTGGCAAATGTAAACTTACAATGACTGGATTTAATCCAACTAAATATAATATATGAGTATTGATAAGACATAAACGAACTATAAAGAAAATGTCAGTGAGTGAGGGGGGATGTGAATAATTTGATGGCTTACTTTGCTGAATTAAACTTGGTCTCCTTAGGTGGGTACTGTATTGACCAGGAGAACAGTGAGCAACAAAACCCACTCGTCAGTGTCTGCCCCTAAATATCCTGGCAATATCATCTCTGGATCTTGTGTGGCCACAACACGACCAATCACAGAGTGAGAACCTGCAGACAAGACTAAAGCAGCAGTTAGTTCAATTTTTCCCATTGAGTTGACAATCCAGTGTCAATTTCTTTTCTTTTTTTTTTCTCCTTCCCCAATGGCCAGCAAGATGTTTTAAAGTGAGATTGAAAAAACTCTGCAATAATAAGATATGTTTCAGCTAATGAACTTTACTGGCATTAAAGGCTTAAATCAAATGATATTCTTTCTGAAATTAGAATGTAGGCGTACCAACGATACTAAAAGGAAAGAGAGGCCTTGCCAGTTCCTCCAGACTACCCTCGCCACATGGTCAGCCTTGACTTGCGAGACTTCTTGTGAATATTCATGGTTTTTTTTTTCTTCCTTTCCAGGCAACTGACAGAGGTTGTCGATCTTTCTAGATTTAAAAAATTGAGATATTTGTGGCTCCATCACAATAAGGTAATGTTGTTTTATGTTTACATTACTTAAGTGTCATGTGATTTCATCCTTTAATGGAGCTAATATGTAGAATATTAAGTATTATTTGTAAAGCTTAACTTCAAACAAGAAACACACAAACATATGATACATGATATCAAGGATCTACCTATCAGATGTAGGTGCATATTGAGTAAAGCAATGTAAGATTCTATCAGACCATAGATATATTTCTGCCTTCCAAGTTTTGTGAAGGAAAGCTTGGGCAGTTACTCCTTTCCTAGTAATACAAAATTGTATAGTCTATTTGGTCAATGTCTTAGATCAAGTTAATAAATGAAAACATTTTTCATATATTATTCTTTCTTTACAAATGAAGCACAGACAGGTATGGAAACACACACACACATGCCCTGCCTTGGTGAGATGAAATTTACATCTCGTTGTTGAGGAATTTATTGCAATCTCATTTCAAAACATTTCCTTGGGAATGGCATGACCGTAGGTGATCAGCTTCTTTCTTTACTGACTATGGAGATGTAGTCATCCATTTCTGCCTCCTCACCTCCACTCCCGTCTTTTCCAGGGATGGTGGCAATTGTCTTTATCCATATCTCCAGCCAGGTTTGGTATGGACTGGGATGGTGTGGAGGTTGACAAAAGCAAAGGAGAAACAGTTGTTTGTTTTCTATCCACTAGCACTATCCAGGTTGGCTCTTGACTCTATGTATCATCTGGAAGCTTCCCTGCTAGGTCTCTTGTGATGTTTTTCATCTACCATGGTGTTCAAAGTTTCCTGTGGTAAGAGTCTGGTGACCAGCCTATGGTGCTAATAAGGGTGATAGGAACATTAGGAAGTGGGGCCTAATGGAAGCCTTCTCGTGTCATCAAGGGTCTATTGGAACCATGGCCTCTTCCGTGCTCTTAGTTTCTGGGCTATCTTGAGCAGTCATCTGCCACACGTTCCTCCTGAAATATTCTACCTCACTATCAGCCACAATTCAGCTAGACTAAAAACATAATGAAGGCTCCGAAACCCAGGGCCAAAATAAAGTCTTGCTCCAAGTTGACTTTCTCCAATAGTTAGACATAGCAACAGAAAGCTAGCCACTCTCCAGTTCCAGTTCTTTCCACTTGCTGTTCCTGACCTCGCCTTTATCCAAATACTACTTGTAACTGAAGTCTCTGACCTTGACACTATATAATTTGACCATCCATTGTAAAGTGTCTCAGATCTGCATCATTTTATTAATACTGCATTTATAAACTTTTTACTAGCGTATGTTAATTACACAGAATTATAAGTTACACTGTAACGTCTTCATACATACATTGAACATATTCACTCCTCTTATCCTCTCCAAGCCTCCCTCTCGTCCAGGTTCCTCTCTTTATCCTAAACAGTTTTTCTTATGCTTCATATCTTGCTTTTTAAGTCTGTAACCCACATATAAGAAAAATCATGTACTATTTAGTCAAAATTTCTGGCCTATTTCAAATGACATAACGATGCTCTCTTCTCTCCAATGTTTTTCTGAAATGCGATGATTTTGTTCATCCTGTGATGACTTAATATACCACTTAATACACTACTATACACACATGTGCATGCGTGCACACACACACACACACACACACACACATTTTATTTACTCATTCATACATTGTGAATAGTGTCAAGGTAAGCTTGGGTATATAGGTTTATCTCTGTTGTTTTTTGCATTTATTTTTTGATTAATATAAAAAAATTATGTGGCTGGCTGGCTCACTTTATTTTAGCATTTATTGATTAGATTATTTGTTCTTTGGGTGTTTAATTTTTGTTTCAGTCTTAGTATTTTGTATATTTGTTCCTGTAGAATAGTTGGCAAGAGTTTTCTCCCACTCCTGTCTCTTTAATTATTTCTTTTGCTTCGCAGAGGCTCTCTTGTTTCATGAAATCCTATTTGTAAATTCTTGCTAATATTTCTGGAGCTATTAGAGTCCTAGTCAGGAAATCATTACATATGCCTCAGTCTTAAACTATATTCCCTATGTTTTCCTCTAGTTACCTCAGAGGTTTGGGTTTTACATTAAGAACTTTGACCAAACCAGATTTTTACATGTGCTCTCTCTCTCTCTCTCTCTCTCTCTCTCTCTCTCTCTCTCTCTCTCTCATACTCAAGACACTGGATTCGTAAAGATCTTTGTTCTTTAGTCAAAGGAAAAGAATGTTAATAAGTCCCATTGTTAGTGACAAGAATTTAGCCTCTTCAGGAAGCATCAGGCACCAAGCCATTATGTCTCCAACTTTAGGCATAGTTATTTAGGACAGGAGCATGGTATGCAAAGCTTCCATTAAAGGTTGTGGTTTAGAAGTAAGAGCCTCCCCACTCTGCCCTTGCAGGAATGGCCTTAGTGTAGGGCTCCCAACTCTTCCCAAGCAAAATAAGAGAATCAACTGACACTCAAACCCAGGCAGAAAGTATAGCTAACTTGTTAGAAGATAGCTTTTTAACATTTACTGTGACTTACGACAGCCTGGATTTTGCTTATTATACATTGATAAATCAACTTGAACATTCTGAATTCAGATTTCCAAACACCAGCAGTCAGAAGGATGATAATCTTTTCCCTACCAGTGCTGCCTTTGTGCAAAAGTCTATTCACAATACTGAATATTTGAACAGCTATGTTTATGAAAACATTTCAATGTGTCATAGCATTTTCTTTACCAACTGGGTGAAAATGGAAAATGAAATTGCTTTCAGTATTAACTATAAGCATCAGACCATCCCTTAATCTTGAAGTAATTTCTAGAAGGAAAAAAAATACAAATATCTTCAGGGCCCAGATAACTAAGAACTGAAATAGAAATATTCTTTCTTTAGAAGGGAGTGGGTGGGTGGGAGGAAAGTCAGAATCCTTCACTTGTCTTTTTCTTACGTGCAAAGGATTCTGTACTTTCTAAAATCCTCACTTGCTTCTTCTCTTAGGAACACATTTATATAGTCTGTGTAACTATATACAAAAGGTGAGCCCCCTGACACATCTAAGTGATCCTGAGATTAGTGAATAAAGCTAACCAGAATTGTCTACTAATTAATGAGTGACTGGGTATCTATAATGCAGAAATTTGGGAGATATCTCTTGGGTTTACTTGTAATAAGTTTGAATGTATGCATTTATCCATTTAGGAACACCTTACCTTTTTTCTAAAAAATAATTAAAAGTTCTCATACTGAATATAAAAGCCATTAATAAACAAAGTAAACTATATGACTCCCACATAATTTGTGCTCTTATGATGAATTTCTCTTACCTCAGGGCAACTTTAACTATATTACTTTGACAACTTTGTTGAAAGACTAATATTTTGCCAAATATTTAAAACATAAAAAAAAATTAGCAGAAATAATATGAAACTTTTTGCAGGGCTATAAAAGCCATGGATGTGAGAAGTATATATCCAGTTCTGACTTTTAAAATATTTTTTAATTTATATATATGGGTCTTTGGCCTACATGTATGTACTGTCTGCATACATGCAGTACCAGCAGAGATGAAGACAGTAGATCCTCTGGAACTGGAGTTACAGAAGTTGTGAGTCACCATGTTAGGAGCTAGGAATCAAATCCATGTCCTCTGGAGGAGCAACCAGTGGAGATAGAAAACATAGGAAAGAAATCAGGAGTCATAGATGCAAGCATCACCAACAGAATACAAGAGATAGAAGAGAGAATCTCAGGGGCAGAAGACACCATAGAAACATTGACACAACAGTCAAAGAAAATGCAAAAAGCAAAAAGCTACTAACCCAAAACATCCAGGAAATCCAGGATGCAATGAGAAGACCAAACCTAAGGATAATAGGTGTAGAAGAGAGAGAAGACTCCCAAGGTAATGGGCCAGTAAATATCTTCAACAAAATTATAGAAGAAAACCTCCCTAACATAAAGAAAGAGAGGCCCATGAATATACAAGAAGCCTATAGAACTCCAAATAGACTGTACCAGAAAAGAAATTCCTCCCATCACATAATAAT